>NW_006160040.1:820929-833330 GCF_000334495.1 Tupaia belangeri chinensis | reverse complement strand
AAGAAAGAAAGAAAGAAAGAAAGAAAGAAAGAAAGAAAGAAAGAAAGAAAGAAAGAAAGAAAGAAAGAAAGAAAGAAAGAAAGAAAGAAAAAGTAAAGTCTTTCTCAGGAATCGAGGCTGAGGTGAAAAGGCGTTTGTTCTTAGCCTGGAGTGCCTGGCTGCCTCCTTTGAGTCTTGCGTTCCACCTTTGAAAGACCACTGTTGTTGGTTGGTAGCGTTAATATGCTTCAGGAGAAAAGTAAACAGCTTTCCACTGACCTGTTGATATTTATGGAAAAGGTAGAGGGGCTTTCTTTTTAGCCCCTAGAGTAAAAGGGGAGGGCGGGAATGGGCTCATTTGAGGGAAATCATAGAACTTGTAAACGGTGCTTTCAGGAAGTTTTTGGGGTGGCCAACAGAAACTATATGTCAGCTCACAGGTTTTATGTTTTCCCGCAGTTGTAGAAATAAAGAAAGGACAGATTTTACTAGAAAAAGAAATAAAAAATTAAACCGAAAGGGCTGGCCTCAGACACACTTCCCCCTCTTCCCCCCTAATCTGGAAGCAAGCTACTCAGCATTTGGTAAGACACAAACTCAAAACAGTACACTTCCTAGGGTGAAGACAGGTGGGGCTCAATACCTGGACAGTTTGCTGGTTTCTTATAATAGCTGTTGTGAATCTGGAATTGGCAATCCTCAAACAGAAGGCCATTTTTTGCTCTAGTACAGTTGAAGTCTGTTAAAATGCATACCCTTAGAGTACAATAAATTCCACCAATTTCCCCATGGATTTGTTCTTAAGGTCTTTATGTGAGAACCATTACACCATTTGAACCAATGACATGAAACTGTTGAAGAGATTTATTCACTTAACAGGCTAATTCATGAAAGTGTGATTATAATTGTTGTATTTGGCAAGTGGAAACATGACATTTGAACAGTGCTACTCATTTCCTTTCTTAACACCAGGTTAAAATGTAGACTGCTATTTCACAGTTCACTTTCATTTCCTGGGATTTACACCCTGTTACTAGAGCAATCAACAGCCTTTGATTGATGGTGATGCCAATCAATTTAAGTCATCTTTTCCTGAGAGTTCGTGGGATTTATCATTGCTGCTCATAATACTGTAGTACGCTAGACTTTTTCCCATCTTTTCTTTCCTTTTTTTTTTTTTTTGCAAGATTTTTGCTATAGGGTGTGTGAGCTCACCAGAGACGAAAAGCAAGAAATCATCCCCTTCCCTCCGAGGATGGCCATGCCACAATCTCTTCTCCTCCGTTCTCCTCTTGGGCACACACATACATGCACCTGGTGTGAGTTTTAAGCTGCTGGGTCCAGTACTTGAGCCACAGTGGGAATCCAGTGACATAACCATTATGCCACCTGCTGGTCCCCTTTTCTTCCATTGACTTGTCTTAAGGACCATGTCCCTAACTATCTAGTGGCAGGTCACCTTGCTAATGTTAGATGGTTAGTAAAATTGTCATTGTTCTGCTTATGTATACTAAAGATGTACTGCAATAGTCTTCCGTTTCAATATTCGTATGTGCATCTTACCTCAATGATACTTAAGCCACAAAAGGTTTTTAGGTGGGGCACCTTTAGTTGGTTTTATTCCAGAGATTACAAAGTCTGTCTAGATCAACAAATATTACTGGTAAATCAGTGCAACAAGGCACTCTACGTGTTTATACTGTCATCATGCGTCAAGTATTTTGTATCCTTACACCATTTTATCCTCGCAACCACTCCAGAAGTTGGAGAGGGCAAGTGTGATTTTATCACTAAAAAAAGACGAAGGTTAAATGTCTTGTTGAAGATTGCATAACTGATTACCAGCGGGATGAGGTCATCCACACAAGACTTCTGGCTTCTAGTCCAGGGCCCTCCCACTCCATCAGGGGTGTTCAAATTGTATCCTGAAAACCTTTTCTGAGTCTACCTAGAAAAAGTGTTTTGGGGAAAGAAAATACGAAAGCTGGGTCTCATCTGAATACCTTCAGAAAAAAATAAAAGCCTTGGATTTATCTATTCTACATGTTGGGAAACTATTGAGTCCTAATAGATATTTTTTTATTTAAACAAGGAAAACCCATAGTGAAAAGAAAGAAAGGGACCAGCAGTTAGCGTAATGGCTATGTTGCTGGACTCCCATGTCGTCAACTGCAGTTCGCGTCCCGGACCCGGTGGCTTAAAACTCACGGTGGGTGCGTGTGCATGCGGCCCAAGATCCCAAGAGGAGAATGGGGGAGAAGGGATTGCGGCGTGGCCATCCCTCCTGGAGGGTGATTTCTCGCTTTCTGTCTCTCTGTCTCTCTCTGTCTGGCTAGCAAAAACCTCTCCAAAAAAAAAAGAAAGAAAGAAAGAAAGAAATAGAAAATATCTGCAATTACCCTACTTACTACACTCCTTTAAAATGTCCAGGAAATACTGGCACGGTGATGTTTTCTGTCATTCTTTTTTTCTAGGAAAAATAACCAATTTAGTGAATTTGAAAGAAAAAGACCAATTACAACAAGCAAAAATAACACCAATATGATCCTTAAAGCATTAAGATCCTGGTTTTCTAGCCAGATTAGATTTTTTTTTAAATGGGGCCAGCAGATATAATAGTGGTTAAGATGCTGGACTCTCACATGACCGACAACAGTTCAAGTCCTAGACATGGTGGCTTGAAACTCACATTGGTCGCATGTGTATGCATGCCCAGAACCCCAAGAGAATGGAGGAGAAGGAACTGTAGCATGGCCATCTCCCTTGGAGGGTGATTTCTCAATTTCTCTCTCTGTCTCTCTCTGTCTCTCTGGCAAGCACATGCTCTCTATAGCAAAAATCTCTCCAAAACAAACAAACAAACAAAAAAAAAAACAAAAATTATATGTGTACCTTCTGGAAACCTGTCTCTGAATAATATCCAAATGGTGATGTAGGTGGAATATAGCAACCTGGCCATAGATGTGAGCAGTGTTGGATGCAGGCAAGGAGGCTGTAACAGGTCGTTGCCTTTGTCTTCTTGTTTTAAGTTTATTTCTTTCACAAGAAAGAGAAGCAAAGAAAGTGAGATAAATAGTTACCACCCACAGGGTCCTCACACCACTATACACGCCCTGCTTTAGCTAGCCCCTCTCAGCCCAGATCACAAGCATGTGCCTGACCTGTCATATACAGGGGGCCCCTAGGACACAAACCAGGGCCTTCCCATATGGGTCCAGTTATGTTACCACTGTGCCACTGTCTGGCCCTACTCACCTTGTCTTCTTTTAGGGTGTCAGGCTGGCCATTCACCTCCAAAGTCAATACTGCGCCTCTTTAAGATAGCTATATTCTGAAACTATGTGAATCATTTGTCTTTTTTTTTTTTTTCCTCCAGAGAGATTTACAGTGATGCACATTACAATCAGATGACAAGTGAGATTTTAAGAGATAAGACATGCACAGGGGCCTCTTAGGTCAGGAAAAAGAAGATTTGAGTCTGGGGCTACCGGGAATCATCAAGCCTTTCTCCTCCTGCCTTCCCTCCAGAATGCAGGGAGAGAAAAGTCCTCTTCAGGAGGAGACAGTGGGTCTGGACTGGCAGCTTCTTCTCCTCAGTCTCCGTCAT
The DNA here is from genome assembly GCF_000334495.1 of Tupaia belangeri chinensis. Lineage (NCBI taxonomy): Eukaryota > Metazoa > Chordata > Mammalia > Scandentia > Tupaiidae > Tupaia > Tupaia belangeri. The sequence goes on along the minus strand of NW_006160040.1, from coordinate 829,744 downwards.
TGTTATTCTCAGAACAATCCTGGTTTCTTCAGATCTTCTCAATATTCCGTGATCCTTCTAGTAAAAACCTTCTTTTAGCCCAAACTAGTTTGAGTCATCTGTGCTAGAAAAAAAGTTCTGACTAATATCGCAGCCACTGATAATGGCAGAGAAAACAAAGACTAGAAACAAACAGCTTGTCATGACCATGTCAGAAAAATTGAAAAATTTCAATTTTTCAAAGCTTCAGTTTCTTCCTCTTTTAAGTGGCATTAATAATAATATCTCTGCCATAACCAAATACGATAACTAAATGAAATTATGTGCCTGAAAGTCCAGCTGTTCTGTCATGATATTGTCTAATAGTTAGACATATTTCTAATCCCCCAATATCTTAGTGATTCATTCATTCGTTCATTCAACACTTATTTATTTGTCAAGGGTCAACTCTAGGCCTAGTATTATATCTGGCATTAGGGCAGGAAAGAAGAAAGAAAAAGAAAATAAAAGAGAAGAAGGAAAGAGAAGAAAAAAGGAAAGAAAAAGAAAGGAGAAGGAAAAGGGAAGGAAAATAGAGTTTCTGACCTAAGAACTCTGGTTCTTTTGACAAAACATACAAACTGTAGAGTGAACTGGTATCACAAAAATGTTGCTATAAATATAAACCAACAAAACATGAGGGAGTACCTAGGGTGGGTAGAGTATATTAGGGAAGTTCCTCAGAGGAGGTAGAATTTGAACCAAGGTTTAATAGTAAATACTGCTAGACAATAGATTGTCAGAGAGACACTTTTAAAATGAAATATCCTTGGGCCAGCAGGTGGCGTAGTGGTTAAAATGCTGGGCTCCCAGGTGGCCCTCTGTGGTGTAAGCCCTGGACCCAGCAGATTAAAAACCATGCTGGGCACATGTGCCTGTGTGGCCAAAATCCCAGGAGGAGAATGGAAGAGAAGGGATTCGGGCATGACCACACCACTGAAAAGGTTATGATTTCTCACTTTCCCTCTCTCTGTCTGTCTCTCTCTCTCTCTAGTGAGTGGGTAAGCACGATGGCAAAAGCCTTAAAAAAGGAATATACTTCCTCATATGTCAAAACTTTTAGAGTCTAAGTCCTTCTAACTGAAAATTTTAAATGGCACTTCTGAGTGGTGATTTGACTTGAAGTGGCTCTAGTCCCTGGGCAGTCAGCCATTTGACTGTGGCAGATCAAATTTTATTCGTACCCAGCACCTGACACAGTTTTTATTTTTTCTGTTATAAATTTGTGTCCAGCACTTTACTTTCTAAAAATGGCTTGCATGGATTGCTCTAAATGAATAAAAGAAAGGATCAACACGTACTACAGAAAAATGTTGCCGTTGTTGTTTCAGTTTTCCTCTAACAGCACTTGAGCTATATGAACCCTCCTGGAATCCTGTCTGCCTCGTTGGATTCAGTTCATATGAGGTTTGAACTAATAAGAAAGTGACATCACTTGGTCATAAAGCAAATTTTGACACCAATCATACAGCAAATAAACAGAAACATATGATCAATGTTTCTCAACTCACTTAAGAAGCAGAAATGAAATGCATTTCTCAGAACTTTTTTCAGAACCTTTTATTTCCTCACATATGTTGGGGAAAAGAAATTAGAGGGTAGCAGAAGTTAGGAATATGGCTTTGGTGTCAGGTAAACCTGGTTAATCTCTCTGTGCCTAAATTTCTCCATCTGTGAAATGGAGATTACAATAGTGTGTGTCTCACCAAATTCTGTGAGTATGACGTGAAGGAATAAAAATGTAGAGTTCGGGTAATGCGTGGTGCACACCGTGGTAGGCACTTCACGATGACTCATTTGTGATAAGTGTCTCACAGCCCTAGATGATGCTAGAATCACTTAACAAGATTTAAGAAAACAAAAATAATGGACACTCCACATCCACCATAGAGAGTCTGGTCTCATTTGTCTTAGGAAAAGTCCAGGGCACTAGTAATTTTCAAAAGCTTTTGAGGGTGCTTGATATTTCAGGACACTCTTAGATAACTTCCACTATGCTGGCCCTCTCCTGTAGTCACCCTTACAAGTTTGTCCTCATTCTCCCATCGAAATGTCCCAAGGCTTGGTCCTTAGACCTTTCCTCTTCTGCCAATTGCCACACACTTGTTAATATCAACAAGTCTGATGACCTTAAAAGCATCTATATGCTGCTGTTGACCACAAAGGTGTATTTTTAGTCCTAGTATCTCCTCTGAAGTCCGGACTTATTTCTGCTTACTTGGCCACAGTTATATGAAATTTAACATGTCTACAGTGAACTCCTGCCCTTCACAGCATAACCTGTTTCTCTTGTTTTACCCAGACTCTGTCCTTCAATCACTCAGGCCAAACACCATCCTTAATGTTCTTTCTCTCATACTACACATCCAGTCAATTAGCAAACATGGTTGACTCTGCCTTTATAATACATTGGGAGTCTGGCCACTTGTCACTACTCTACCCAATTGTCACCTCTCTCCAGATCATCGCCCTTGCATAAATTGTTGCAGCAGCTTCCTAATGGTCTTCCTACTTCCACAGAGTCTTTTTCTGATACGAGGACTCAAGTTATCTCTCTTTGTTAAAAAAGTTGCCAGAGGGTGTTTGCACTTGCCAGAGAGAGAGAGACAGGGACACAGAGAGAGAGAGGGAGAGGGAGAGAGAGCACCCCACAATGGGGTGTGGTTGTGCCAGAATGCCTTCTCTTCCATTTCTCCATCCTGTCAGGATTTTAGGCGTGCTCGCACAGGCACCCAGCATGTTTCAAGTTGCCAGGGCCAGGATTTGAATTGCAGTTGACTATGTGAGATCTGGCTCTCTTAACCACAAGGCAAAGGGCTGACCTTAAAATGTTCTTTTAAAAATGTATCAGACCATTTTGTTCCACTGCTCAAAAACTCCAGTGGCTCCCATCCCACTCAAAGTTAGCACACTTATCTTTCTTGTATGGCCAGAAACAGCAGTGCTATTCCCGCCTCTCTGGCCCCACTCCCACTTCCCTTCCCTTCCTTTCCTTACCTCAATCCAGCCACTCAATTTCTTCAACTCTCCAGGCAGGCACCAAGGCTTTATCTGCTTCATCCTGGAATTTTCTTCTCCTAAATATCTTTATACCTTCTCCTTCCTCTTTTTATATGCTCAAAAACATACACAAAACAGGAAGTTCTTACTTTCTATCGCCACTAATAAGCCACCACCATGAGTAGGGGTTTGTCTTTTTTAAATTAACAGCTGTTTTATCGTCAGTATCTAACATAGTAGGCACTCAATAAATATTTCTTGAATGAATGGATGAGTAGCCTTAATAAGAATATAAATGCTAGAGCTACTGATACATACAACATGCATGAACTTCAAAAGCATAACGGTGAGCTAAAAATAAAAAAAGATACAAAAGATTATGTACTGCAATAATCCAATTGTATAAGACTCTTAAAAAGACAATGCTAATCTATAAATACAGAAAGCAAATTAGAGGTAGCCAGGGCTGCGGGCAGGTGGAGAAACTGACTTGGAAGGAATCCAATGAAACTTGCCAGGATGGGGAAAATATTCTTTACCTTGATTGGTAAAGAATTTATTGTAAGTTATGCTTCAGGACATTTATATATGTATGTGTATACAGATATAGATATATAAAAAACATAAAAACACAAATTCTGGCACCAGCAGGTAGTGTTATGGTTAAGACACGAGTCTGACTTCATGACTCGAATCCTGGACCCAGCATCTTGAAAGGCATGCCGGGCACATGTGTGTGCAGGAATTGCTGTGTGGCCATCTTAAGTGGGGGTGATTTCTCACTTCCCCTCTCTCTGTGTCTCTTTCACTGTCCGGCAAAGCGCACATGACCTATCGCAACAATCTTATTAAAAAAGAAAAATACAAATTCTGTATTTAGGACCATATATCACCACATTATGTGAAAGAATTCCAGGAAAATGGAGTTATTTATGCCTTTGAGAAAGTAAGATTCACAGTGCTTTTGAAGGAAAAAAGAAAATAAAGACAAACCTCATAAACCGTTACCTGTGATAAATAAAATATTTATTCTTTCTCTAATTACCTACATAAGGAATGGATTGTGTTTTTAGGTGATGTTAACCAAATGTGATAACTAACCTCAGGTCTAGTTCTCATCAAGATTCATTTATTAGAGCCTTGGTTTTACCACAATCTAGATGTAGATCCTCAGAACAGTCATTTAATGTTTCCTTGGCTTCCTTTTCCTCATTCCTGCAATAAATGGGTTCCTCTGTAACTTCTAAGGTTCCTCCCAGATCTAACATTCTATTGGACCACAGGGTTAATGATAATAGTAACATGATACATTGGTAACATCATAATAGTAACACAAATAGAAGTCCCAAGGAGGAGCCTGATCCCAATTGCCACTACCAGCTCTGTGACCGTGAACAAGTTTCTTACCCTTCTGTGCATCGGTTTGCATTACAAAAAGTCATAATGCTAGTGGCAATGATGATGATGATAATGATAGTGGCAATCTCTTAGAATTAGCCTATGTAAAGTCTGCAGAGCCCTTCCTGGCATGTCCCAGCCTCAATAGATGTGGGCAATTTAAAACAAATTAATCACAACTGTGCCTCTCAGTCCCAGCAGAGAGACTCTCTAGATAATAAAACCTTCGTCATAAGATTCAGCTTTTATTCTCTCTCCTCCTAAGATTATTGAGGAAGTATTGGATGTTTGTAGGAATATGACACGTAGGAATCTGGGATGTGGGGTGGCTGAATCACCAGACTGTAAGAGGTACAGCTTTCATACTACTTCCTAAACAAAGTACTCGTTGTCACGTCCACTTGTTCTAGCCAGCACCTCCGCGTCCTAATATTTGTCATAGGTATTACCCCAAAGCAACAGAACATTAAGATCTGAGTCATTTTGAAAAAAAATAAGTGTTGATCCAGCAGCCATAACCGTCAAAAACAAACCACTCTGAGCACAACGGATGCCCATGCACCAGACTGAGAGTATGTGGCTGACCTCTCAGTTCTCAGCTCTGTTGCCATGGCTTGCTTCAGAGCCTACCAAGCAAGAATAGGGCAATGGCAAATTCATACACATATGCAGCTGCCCTCACTGCCCAAGCCAGTCCTCCCATGAATCTCATAATAGAGATAGCAGTTCAAATAAGACTTGCCAAATTAAAGAATTAGTAATTATTTGCCTGGGATAGCCAGAGGTTTGAAACCTAAGTCTAAGCATATGAAGCCTTGGGAGAGAAGGTACCAGGGAGGAAATGTTATTAGTCCATATGCTTTCATGTTAAAATAATAGGAGATACCGGTATTAAAAATGAAGAGAGAGCTGGCCCAGTGGCCTGGTGATTAAGGGAGCTAGATCCCACATGGCCACTCACCATGTGATTTGAATCCTAGCCCCGGTGGCTTGAGAAACAACGGGTACGTGTGCAAGCACATGGGAAACAGAGAAGGGATTGGAGCACGATCATGCCCCACTGGGGAACGCTTTCTCCTTCTCTGTGTCTCTCTGTCTTTCTCTGACAAACACATCCACCTTCTGGCAAATAAGAAATGTGGGGGGATTTTGTTGTTATTGAAGCTGCACTCTGCTGAATTTGGTTCAGTTTGTGATTGCAGAGCCAACTTTCAGTTTTAGCTTACGTGAGGCTGTATGCGTCAGGCACCCTCTAAGCCGGCGTCTAAGATGGTGATAGGGGGACTTTCCTGTCTCAATTCAGGGTCAGTCTTGTCAGTCCAACTCTCTTAACTTATTTAAAAATCAGTGAATAAACAGAAGGACTTCATTTTAACTGCTAGCAACATTGCTCGTTTGGAAAATAATGTAAGGAACAAATGGCAGGTAGACAGTTTTTCGTTGTTAATTCTCTCTGCAGGGACAAAGAATAGTTTTGTTTTAGCTCTGTGTTTGAAATTGTTTTTACTGTTCTTAACATTAGACCAGAGGTCTTCAAAAAGTTCATGGAGAAGCATATTATGGGAAAACTATGCATAGATTTCAAAGTTTGGGGGCACCAAAATAAACTTGTATTTTAATTCCATTTTTTCCACAAATGTTGTAAAGTCCCCTGTGCACTGAGTAGGCAGAACGTCCATATCAAACATTGCTTAAAAGGTTCACAGACGGAGAAAGCGACTGGGTGTTTGTATTTTCTTGATTCTCTAGAATACAAAACTCTACTATCAGCTCCATAAGTTAAAACCCAGCTCTTACGAGCACATTCCCTTAGACTTTGAACACATCTTCTTAGTAACACATTGCAATTTCTAATCATCTGTCTTTTTGCCTGTGGACATTAAAAGAAATGATCTGTACTTTTCATTTTTATTCTTTTGTTTCTGCTGATAAGCAAAGCTGCCGAAGAAAGGGCAAATGCTGCAGAAGCTGTTGAAGTGCCAGCTTGTTCTTGAGCTCAGTAATTTCAGTGGTGCCCTCCAGGCCTTCCAGGAATTTGTAAAATGCCTATTTCCCTGTATTAAATCTCTTTCTTCTTAAAACACCTGGAGGTATTTCTATTTCCAATTCTGAAACTCGCTGATACTTAGTACAATTTGTCTAGCACAAGGACCCCTAGGGATTGTCTTGACTGCGTCACAAAGTTAATTACATTATCTGAGGGCTAGAACTACACATTGGAATTGGTTTTCTAATGACCTTACTTTTTCTTTTTTTCTCTTTCTTTCTCTTATCCTCATTTTCTTCCTTTTCTTCCTTCTTTCTTTATTTTTAATTTATTTCTAATTTTTTTATTATTTCTTCCATGAATGAAAGAGACATAGACAGACAGCACCCCCAACAGGTCTCAATGCCACGATCCACCCCAGGCTTCAGCCAGCCCCAAATCATGGTCACACATGTGCCCAGCATACTCAGGGCTGTCTCTGGATTAGAACCAGGAATCTTCTCACATGGTATTATCTTGCAGAATGTGGCATTTAAATGCTGCACCACTATCTGGCCCTTGACTTATTTATTTCTTGAAAGGGAGAGAAAGATAGGCCTCCCCCCCAAGCAGGACTATATCATACTGCAATCCCTCCCACCCCTACCTTAGTCTTTCAGCTAGCTAAGATCATGGGCATAACTGCATCCATGCCCAGTGTGTTCAAGTTGCCCTGGGAACCAAACCATGGCCTTCCCATATGGCTCCAGAATCATCCAGTGGCATCCTTCCTTCTGCATCACTTTGGCTATATATATTAATATATATATATTATATTAAAATGTAAAAAATATAACTATAAATGCAATTTGTATTTATATATATAACTCTCCACAGTTTCCCACAAATTTATTGTTGTTTGTTAAAATAGTCTGTAAGAGGCTAGCAGATGGTGTGGTGGTTTGGGGCACTGGACTCCACATGTCTGACTGCAGTTTCAGTCTTGGACCTGGAGACCTGATTTCTCACTTTTCCTTCTCTCTTTCTGTCTCTCTTCTGGTAAAATTTAAAAAATAATTATAACAAATAAAATTAAATAAATATATATATATTTTTTTAATACTAGCATTAATCTTTCCAAAAAAATGCGTATGTAAGCCCTGAGTCTAACCACTTCTTTAGGGTTTACATTTCTTTCTATGAAGCCCTTTATGTCACATAAAAACACTAACATCAAATAAAATGTGTATGTTTGTTTCCTTTAATTTGTCTTTTGTCAGCTTAATTCACAGGCCCCAGCTACTAAATTTAATAAGCTAGAAGACATTTTTTTTCCTCTCTTATATGTGTAGACAGGGAGTGGAGGACAAAGGGATTCCTCCCTCACATTTTCTCATTTTTGTTGTTGTTGTTTGTTGTGACACAAATTATCACTGAATGTCTGCAAATTAAATGAGCTTTTGATGCAACTCTACTGTTGCCACAAGAGTAATGGAGGTTCTCAACCTTATCATCCAGAAATGAAAGATACTGAGCCTTAGAACACCATATTTGCAGAAGATCTCAAACCACCTTGAAATGTTTAAAGGATGTTATTAAAAGTGATTTTAGGGGCAACAGATGGCATAATAGTTATGTCACTGGACTCCCATGTAGTCGAGCACAATTGGGGTCCTGGACCCAGCGGCTTAAACTTACACCAGGCACTTGTGCATGCATGTCCAAGATCCAGAGAGGAGAAGGGATTGTATTATGACTGTCCCTCAAGGGGAGGGGGGTGACTTTCTCACTTTCTATCTCTCTGTCTCTCTGTCTCTAGCGAGTACACATGCCCTACAGCAAAAATCTTTTTTAAAAAGTGATTTTAGGACAGAGATGGCCATTTTCAAAATAGTCATGACTGTCTGGAGCTCTGCATGAAAAAGAATGTGAGGCAATATCAAAGCTCAGTAGGAGAGAATTTCGTTGACAACGGTGTCTTGAAGGAAAATCAGTGCTCATGTGCTGGGAACAGAATGGATAGTTGGCATATACTAAGTACTTGAAAGAGGAGTTGGTATGTGGTTGGGAATGCCATTCTAAGTCATAAACACTGACAAAAAAGTAAGGAGAGAGAGAGCAGATTAGAATACATTTTTTAGAAATCAGAGACCTTAGAGCTCTAAAGATCATTCCTCTTCATTCTTAGTAAGTTTTCACTTCCTTTTGCATTTCCGTATAAAGAAATCCATGTGGGACCGGCAGGTGGTGTGGTGGTTAAGGGCGCTGGATTCCCACATGGCCAATCATGGTTCGAGTCCTGGACCTGGTGGCTTGGTTGCTCTCTCTCTCTCTCTCTCTTGCTCTGTCCCTCTCTGATCAAATCTTAAAATAAATAAATAAATAAAGTTAAATAATTTTTTTTTAAAAAAGAAGAAATCGGAAGCCGGCGTG
>NW_006160040.1:817804-818989 GCF_000334495.1 Tupaia belangeri chinensis | reverse complement strand
AGCTGAAGCTGAAGAGAAGGATTAAGAACTTGCAACTATAAGCAACAGAAAGAACTTTTAACTGCCTTAAACCAACTGAGAAATACACTGTAGAGAAGGATTTTATCTACCTATGGACAGTGAGAAGGTGATGGATACCAGCCCTGCATTACCTCAGGCAAGAACAGGAACTACCCTGCCATTCTTAGGGAAGCCAGACACCCGAGGATAAGTCACGCTGCAGACCTCCACAACACCACTCCTGCTAACCACAAGATGGCCGCTGTGCCACATCAACTGATGGTCAACTCTGCTTACCAGAACTGCTTTCCTGAAACTGTATTCCATGGAGACTCACCTACAGTTGCGGAACTGCACGAGACCCACACTTGATCCAACCTTGAATGGAATCTATTTTCCCTATTGTTAAAAACTTTGGACTCGTGACCCCTCTCCCTCTACTCGCAGGTATCGCATTTTCAATGACCCCTCTGGAGGATAGCTGTCTATAGCAGAGATAGAGTAATTGGGAGAGGGGGAAAGGGCTGAGGGTCAAACATAGGATAAAAAACATATTTATATGTATGAAAGTAGAAATGGAACAGTATTGGTGACGACATGCTTGATTAAGACACTATGTAGTTTATCCTAGATGGGAAACTACACTTGGTGTGTTGTGATGATACTCAGGGAATGAGTGTTAGGCAATATAATTTAATATAAAAAAAGTAATAAGCAGGAGGAAAAAAAAATGCACATTTGATGACTGAAGAGAGTTGTATGGACACAACTGGGGTCTACTTTATAGTATGTTCATTCTACTCCCTGGGGTTTATGCCTAGGATCAGATTTGGATACATGTGTAGGGATATGTCAGCTGTGCTAGCTAGTGGATATACTTAGACTAATTGAGTTCATTGGTAGAACAATTGAATGGGGGGGGGCGGAAGCCATTGAGGGCAATCATGAATGTCAGGGACAATGGAGGAGGAAGATGGGACATGGCAGAGGGTGGGGATGGGGAACCTAGGATGGCAAAACAAAAGGCAAGGTATGCAGGACACAAAAATTGGGAAATCATTTGCTGAGAACATATATGTTGATGTGCTTGATTGAGCCAATGCACAGTGTATTTTGGATGGAAAATTCATATGTGTGTTGTGATGAGAAAAAAAAAAAAAATTTATAATAAAAAAAAAAAAAAAA
>NW_006160040.1:790127-817707 GCF_000334495.1 Tupaia belangeri chinensis | reverse complement strand
TAATGAGAAATAGATATGGTTTATTACCTGTTGATGATGACATGTGTAGTATTCTCAACTGAACCGGTATGGGAAGTATTTCATGATGGGTGAAGTCTTTTTAATAAGCAAAAATGAGAAATAGTGATTGATTGTTTAAAAAAAATAATAATAACAATTATTGGGAAAAGCATGGAAAAGATATTGAATGATAAAGCGGGGAGATTGATATCTCTGTATTGACTGACATGCATGGCATCCCATTTTGAAAAAGCAATGGAAGTCAATGTAAAGTTATATGTAATCTAGTGTAATAGAAAGAAGATTATGATGATAATAAAATAAAAAAAAAAAAAAAAAAAAAAAAAAAAGAAGAAATCCATGTATCCTGCTAACAAATGTCCTTTTTTGGCTTTAGCTAATCATCTAGATTTCTGGCTTTTGCAGAAAGCCAGAAACAACCCCTAGGAGCTGTATGTCTCAATGGGGACAATTTCAATTCCATTTCATTCAATTCAACCCATGTTGTTGCTTCTGTTTTGTTTGTTTCATTGCCAGCAGATATATATTCTTACTGGAGAGGGAAAGGGAGAGAGAAAGCACACCCAAGAGGGGTATGGTCACAGCACAATCCCTTTTCCTCCATTTCTCCATCCTGTCTGAGTCTGGAGCATGCATGCACATGTGCCCAGCATATTTTTCAGGCCACTGGAGCTGGGATTCAAACTGTAGTCAGCCATGTGTGATGCATTCCTTTAACCATTAGGCTATGGAGCCTACCCTCAGCCAATGTTTACTAAATGCCTATTATGCCTGTATAATTAAATCAATCAGGTTCAGTTTCGAACCTGGACTATGACTAGAATCTACAGAAGATTCAAAGGGAATAATAGGCACATATTAAGGCGAGACACAAATAGAACAAGATAGGACATAAGTTCAAGCCTGAGTTCTTTCCATCCAGATAGTGTGGTCTGAGTTTTCTTTAATATTTTGTCCAGTAAGGTGTTAGTGGGCAAAGGACATGAATGTCAGTGGCTGAGACAGCACCCTTCTCATTTTATCACAGGCAGACTTGAGGGGTGAGAGGAAGTTTTACACAGGAAATAACATCTAACAGCCGGGCTCTCAGATGATGGAGAACCCTGTCCAGTGAAGCCCTTTAATTAAGCAAGATCATTATTTTAAAAAATTTGTTCAGAAAATACAGCCTTAGTCTCTGAAGATAATAAACCTCATTTAATGTCCTGAAATGATTCACTGTCCATAATGACTGAGACACAGAGCTTGAATCCCACAGAAACCATTGCTGGGACACAACTGATTAAAAAACTAACAGAAACACCCATCTAGAGTTAGAATGCTTACCCCTGGGAAGATCCTGAAGGAAAAAACAGTTTCTGTGTTCTAACTGCAAGGCCTGAAGGAAAAAAAACCTATATCAAGTCTAAAATTGGCCATGAGTAGTTGCACTTCCTCTTCTGGGTTATGTGGGCATAAATAATCCAATTAGTTCGGCCTCATATGTGCAGGAGAGCCAGCTGTACACTCTTTGAAGCGGTTCTTTTCAGGTATCTTGAAAAACATCAAAGTATCAGCCCTAACTAAGAGCATCTCAATGATATTTTCTTCTGCACTCTTGCCAGGATAACAGAGGTGCCAATACCATAGGTGGGCACGGTGTAGGTCATGAGGGGGTGGAGGGGGAATATTAGCTTTTCACTATTCTCTAAGCACTGAGGGAGAAACACATACTTTTACCCACATTATAAAATTGTTTTGAAAATGTGTGGCTCAGAGTAACCATACCATGTTGTAAATAAAATCCATATTGCTCTGACTAGCAAAGGGAGCCACGCATGAGTGCCACTTATGAACAGATGCTCACAAAACCTAGCCTGGAGGTGGCAAAACAATGGATGACTCTTATTTCAGGAAATGGTCTTGGCCATTTGTAGCTGAGGGAATGTGATAATGGCAACAGCTTCCCTGTTTTGGAACAGGGTGCAGCGGTAAATCCAGTAGAAAGCAGTAATGATTGGGACCAGCAGGTGGCGAAATGGTTACGTCACTGAACATAGTTCAGTTCAAGTTCCAGACCCAGTGGCTTAAAATTCATGCAGGGTACGTGTGCCTGTATGCCCAAAATGCCAAGGCCATCTCCCCTGGGGGATAATTTCTCGCTTTCTATCTCTCTGTCTTTTCCGTCTTTCTCTGTCTCTCTGACAAGTGCACACACCCTATTATAAAAATCTCTTCTAACTTTTCGTCAGGATAATAATGCTCCAAAGTCACTAGTGTTTCTCTACAAGCCTTGGAATTGAAGATGTCTCAAAGTGTGAGTCAATACCTCTTCTCTGTTCCTTAGAAAGTCTGTCTACTACAAATACGGCTGTCTTCTTGTTTAGATTGACAGACTTGTCCCTAATATTTCTAGGCCTTGAGGCAAGTATACAAATATGGGACCATACAACAAATGTGTAATTATTTAAAAGTTATAAGCCAAGCTAACCAACTGCTAAATAAAAAAAGATTCTATCTTAACAAATTAACCTTCAAAGCAAGCTGGGGACCTGGTTCAAATTGAGAATTTTGGGATTCCTTAGAATTTTGTATCAAAACATTCTACCTATACACTACTAACCCTTTTCTTCCACTCCTGACATGATACCACAGAAAGAGGGATCCTACCTAGCCCACAGGTCTACACTCTAACCATACACCCAGGTAGACACCCTTAGGCAGCCCTCAAGCTCACAGGGCCATGCGATTGCGCTTATGCTTATGTTGCTACCTACTTCTGGAGGAATGGCCTGAGGGAGAAGATTCACACAGCTCTGAAAGCAAGCTTAGGGCACTTAGACTTTGAATCCTAGGGTTCTGCAGATCTAGAGCAGGCGCCACAGGAAGGAAGATGGCAAAGCTTGTCTATCAAGTAAATTACTATGTGGACAGCTTGAGTTTAATGCCACTGGGGAATTCTAAGAGGCTGTGGAGACCTAACTCCAGAGTTACCCCAACCAAGGCCTACTCCTCCTGGTTACTGTGTGAAAACTAATCTCATCACATGTTAATCCTGGCAGTTGTGGCCTAATCTGTGCATGGGAAGAGTGGGTTCTAAAGGCCAAAGAGGCTTTTTTTTCTTGTGTGTGTTTTTTTCTTAAATGTGTTCTATGGAGAGAGAAAGAGAAAGTGACAGGTACCCTCAGCAGGGCATGGTCATGTCACACCCTCTTTCCCCCAGCCCTCAGGCAGTCCCTATTTTGAGCACACAGGAACCAACATGTTCCAGGACAATTTGGAGTTCCAAACCCATGGTCAGCGATGCGACTTGCAATACTGTGGATCAATACACCACCTCCTGAGCCAAAGAGGCTGGTTCGAAACAGCGTGTACACAAGAGACTCAGGTGTTCTCTGTTGGAAATCTGACTAACAGTCAAGAAAACAGTTAAGTACTGAGGGAATAGGAACCAGCATCCCCCAGGAACCATTCTCCTCTTCTATGTAACGAGACTCCCTCCAAGTTTAGCTGGGCCCATGACCATTCGGCTAGAGACTACATTTCCCAGACTTCACTACAGATGTGCCGAGTAACTAAATTCTCACAAATGGGATAGAGGATAAAGGTAGGCATTTGTAACTTCTGGGTCTTTTCCTTAAAGATGAAGTTATACAGTCTATACTTCCTCTTTTCTTCTGCTGCTGGCTTAGAAATGGCAACAATTGGACCAGCTGCCTTAGAGTTATGCAGGACACAAAGGTTCTGAGCAGAAGCTTACTTTAAGCTTATGTGTAAGCATAAGTTTAAGGAACAGAAAAAAAAAAAAAAAAAAAGCTCACGTGGCCAGAACATAGCAAGGTAGAGAGAGAGAGAGTTATTAGGGATATAATTACGTAGGGTGTCAGCAGGGGATCAGGGGTGGGGGGACCTATGGCTCAGTAATATGGACCTTGTAGGTCAAAGTAAAGGATCTAGCTTCAATGTTCTTAGACATTCCCTTACTACTGAGCACAGTGGTTAGGTCTCAGTCACTCCAAATTCCTTGCAGTGCTTAGGACAGAGTTTTACCACTGTAGACACTCTGCAAAGAAACTGGAATAAACTGTAGGTATGCTCAGGAATAAATTTGGGCTCACTAAGTATACCCGGCCACGCAAAATACCTACATAATATTTATTTAGAGAGTTTGGAAATTTTCTGCACAAATAAGCTTGTCTTTGGCAACCAACCAGTTATACTTTCTACAATAAAAGCCTAATTATTTATATTTCCATATACCTACTGATATTTGACCTTGGAGCTCAACTGTGCAAAATAATAAGCACCTGCAATATCCCAAGACCTGAAGTAATGGTTGGCCAAGACTATTTGAGCAAACAATTTGCCAGATCCGATAGAAGCTTTTGTTGGACGATGAATTGCCCAGGAAATGCAAAGGAATGTAGCCCATAAAAAAAGATTACACATACTTGGTAGAAACATTGTTCATGCCCAGATTCTCTAAGGAAAATCATAAAATGGCATTGCTTAGTCTAGACGTTTTCTTCAATGTATATTAATTTATTGCTTATGTTTCCTTTTTTGAGGAGGATGTTTAAATTACAGAATTTTCTTTTTCCTGAGGCATGAGTGGCCTTTGACTCAAGGTTAGATGAACGTATTCTATAAAGGATATCGACGGCTTTGTAATGGCAACAGGAAAAGCCCAAGAAAAGAGAGAACCTTGCTGAAGGATACATCCCGAGAGGGATGGGCGGGCTCTGGTGGGGGTGGAGGGAGGAAGGCAAAGAGTGAAGAAGATGAAGGAGATCTGGAAGTGACTATTATTTCAAGAGATGGCCCTGATAAGCTTATTGTAGAGTGTGCAGCTTGGTCAGTGACCTCTAACTGGACTCGGGTTACATCTGCTGTCACTATTCAGTCGTCACAGGGATGGTCCTATGCTTTTGAAAGACATGTAAAAAATATAGCTTAACTGAAACTGTGTCTGGAGTAGCAGGGTTTCCACCTGTTCTGTGTAACATCCCTAAAGATATTTCAGACAACTCTGCCTTCTGGACTCCTACCACTTGCTATGCCAAGTAGGGAGTGTGGTCCCCAGACCTAACATAATAGCAGTGTGTGCTAAAATGTAGAGATAGGGTGATTGTTGCAGGAGGTGAGGAGGCATTATGAAGAGGGTCAGAAAGGACATGAATGGGCTGGTTTTTATTTTATTAAGATAATTTCTTAGATATTTTGTCATCTTTATATACATTTTTATAGTAGTATACTGATCATGTATTCTTGAATTGTTCTATTTTGAATAGTTTCTTCATTAGGTTTTCTCTTTTCCCCAGAAGAGATACCATCTCTGATTTTTTAAAATCTGTTTTAAAGAGTTTAATTTTATACTGCCGTCAAGACCAAAAATATGCTAATTTTGTGAGGGAAGATGTTTAACTGCTTCAGAAAATCCACATTTTGAAAAATAAACATGTTTCTTTTTCTCCTTGGTCAATTTGGCAGCATAAAGTAACTTATTTGTGGTCGTTATTTGTCTCTACAATTTCCTTTAATAGTAGGTTTCCCAGTCTTTATATTCATGAAGCATTTCCTTATGTCTGGACCAAATCCCTTTTTGCTCTAATTTGAGGCTAGGGACTCTGCAGAGTGGCTCACAATTGTCTATTGAAAAGGCAAGAAAACATTGGCATTTGTTTGGAAAACTCACTTCGGCCTTTTGTTTACTAGGGTAAATAATCCTGATCTTCCTCAGTGGCATTATAATGCCACTGTGAAAACATGCTCCTGTAAGAGATTGGACTCAGTCCAACCATCTTAGGACTAGTTCAAAAAACGCAATGTAGAATGGATCTCCTATTATTCTTTGTATTTGAATTATGCTTTAATTTAATAAGTACTTCTATAAACAAAGTTCGTTTTATTTTAGTAACAAATCTGTGAGATGAATATTACCTTTTTTCCTTTTTCTTTTTCTTTTTTTTTACATTTTTGCCCTAGTGTGTGTGTGCTTACTGGAGAGACAGAGAGAGACAGTGAGAGGAAAAGTGAAAAATCCCCCCCCCCCAGGGGGATGGTCAGCCCTTCTCCTTCATTCTCCTCCTGGAATTTTGGGCACACACACACACACACACACACACACACACACACACGCCCAGCATACTTTCTAAACCACCAGGTCTGGGACTCAAACCACAATCAGCCATGTGACAGTTCAGCACCTCAACCACCATGCCTCCTGCTACCCCCACCTTTTTTTTAAATGCCAGAGACAAATATTAAGAGAGAGGGAAAAAGCATCCCCTGACCCCAACAGCATCTGGTCACACTGCAATCCTTTTTCCTCCAGTTTTCTATCCTAGAGAACCCTCAGGGATCCTGGGCCCCTTCATATGCCAGGCATATTCTTTCTAAGCTACTGGGGTCAGAACTCAAGCCCAGACTCAGCCTCCTCAGCACGGTCCTTAACTGCTGCTCCAGAGGGCCATGCCTCTTTTTTCTTTTTCTTTTCAGGTAAAGTCTCTGAATTTTAGGCCACACTGCCTGTGAGAAAGCAGAGGTCTGAGTCTCACTTTCTGAGACAAGGACCAGGAAGATTTCCGTTATCCAGACATGCAAAGACCTATACTAGGCGTTGCAAAGGAGAAAATTTTATCTTTTCTTTTCTTTCTTTTTTTTTTAATTTTGCAAGAGGGTACCTGTGCTCACCAGAGGTAGAGAAAGAGTAAAAGTGAGAAAGCACCCCACGTGAGGGATGGTCACACCACAATCACTTCTCCATTTCTCTCTCACTACAGCTAAAGTGGGCTCACAATACTCCCGGTTTTATCCCTTGTCTTTCTTTCCTTTGTAAGTATTGAAACTTTCATTTCCAAATTGCCTCACAACAACAGAACTCAAACTCTGACCTGATTTTTTAAAAAGAGATATATTCAGGTGACCTTTTAAAATTCAAGTTATGGGACCAGCAGGTGGCGTGGTGGTTAAGGCGCTGGATGCTCCCACATGACTGACCATGGTTCAAATCCTGGACCTGGTGGCTTGCTTTCTCACCTTCTCTCTTTCTCTCTCTCTGTCTGTGTGTGTTTCTCTGGTCAAAATAAAAATGAACTAATGAATAAATAAAGTTAAATAAATAATTTTTTAAAAATTCAAGTTATGACTTAGTCTGTCTAGTAGAGTTGGGATCACCAGAAAGAAGTAACCCCTATGCAATCTTAGAAAAAAATTATTAGCTATATTCCAGGAAATCTCAATTTAATTTTAAAATTGTAAATTATTTTACTTTAAGCGTTCTGAAATACCTTGTGTGTGTGTGTTTTTTTTAAATTCTCTTTTGTACCAGAGTAAGGGTCAAATCGTTTATAACAAAGAAATTTATTTTGTTTTTAAAAATCTTCATTACATCAAAGGATACAACTCCACAAATTTTTTGGCAATACATTCTTAAGTTTAATAATTCACCTGTCTATAGTGTATTTCTAGTAAAATCTACTTTAAATCTACTTACTCTTTTATATTAGTAAAAATGAAGAAAATTTTGGTTTTAAACTTTATCTAGAGAACATTTAAATACTTGAAGACGTTCAACACTGTCACTTCACTAGACTTGCTAGATCTAAATAGGGAGCATCTGATATGTGTTTTGACAAGATATATGCTAACAGAAATGCCTGTGTTATAATGTATAATCTAGACTCAACACTACATGTGTGTATATGTGTGTATCTGTATTTGTATATATGTGTGTTTTTCTTTTAAAAACAATTGCTAGAGAATTCCTTTCATATGGCACATCTGGAAACCTGCCAAATTCCTTTTTCCAAGTCAAATAATCCCAGTCCCAAAAATTCAAGTGTATAAATGTCAAAATGAACCATCAGGGGGCCAGCAGGTAGTGTGGTGGTTTAGGCGCTGGACTCCTACACGGCCGACCACCATTAGAGTCTGGACCCAGCAGCTTGAAAATCACAATAAATAAATGAATGAATGAATTCATGTAAAAAAAAAAAAAAGAATTATTAACGGGAGAAAGAAACCATACCAGCAAGTTTATGTAGCTATCATCTACAGCAATTCAGAGTCAAGTTTTCCTAGACACAGAGGAACAAATAAATGGGATCTTTGGGTTTTTTGTTTTAGCATTAGAACTCTATGAAATGTAACCAAATGTACGAGCAGATATTTGAATAGCCAATGGATTTGTAGATATGACATAGACTCTGTGGACCAGACAAGTACTGAATTTTGCTACCTACTTGAAATATGCATAGATAGACCTATCTCAGGGGTTCCAGTGGAGCTATTGGTGGGCAATTTACTCAGGTTTCCCATCCAACCAGTGTTTCAAATGTGGCCTGTGAGTGACTTCTCCCAAAGAAGTCTTGAATATACGTAGACATGATTGACAGATGTTCACCATTCAATATAAGTTCCTGTCCTATTATGGGCATCCTGCCTATACTGTACTTTAATTCTTTTATAAATCCTGTAATTATTTTATAAAAAGTTACATTATATTGCATTGCTTTTGTATTAAAAGCATTAATTTACTAACCATAAACTTTAAAAATGTGCCACAATTTTTTATAACCCTGTTACAAAATTGAAAAGTGGCCTGGAGCCTCTCACCTACAAATAAAATTCCATCTCGGTTTCTGAGCCTTTCAGTAAGAACCCACAGGCTCCCATGAGTGGCATTATGCCAGTGTCCTAAAAAAGCTGTATTGGCCTTTATTGGTCTGATGCTTTGATGGGCTTTGATCAGGCCATTGTACCAGAACAGCTAAGATATAAAGCAAGATGTGGCCTTTCAGTAACCTTCCTTTTCTTGTGTGAGAGTAAGACAAGTTAATTGGGCTTGACAGTACAGATGACCCTTTCAAGTCAGGTAAAATGAGACTGTTGGGCTTATCACAGGTAGATAACCATTAATATTGCTTGAACTGTCTATGGGAAGAGAAAGGAGCTTGTTTGTTTTAAATGTTTTTCCAGGAAGGCAACAAAGATTCCCCAGGGCAGAGGCGGGGTTGGGGGGGAAGCCTGACCAGCTCCATCTAAGGAGACAATAGTGCCATTTGAAGGGTCCAAGACACATTGAAAGGTAGAGAACACACCCCCATTGATAAATTACTATTATTGATAACCTCTTCTTTGTCCTTTATTTCACGTAATTGTCAAAGTTCAGACTGCAGGATCTAGAGGATTCACTTTAGATCTGTCTTTAGAAACCTACATGTGAAAAGGGAGCTTTTTTGTATTTAGGGGTGATGGAATGTTTCAGGAAATCTGAACCGATATTGTTTGTTTAAACCGTATTCAGCAATTTGTTTTGCTCACTGTATATTCTGGGGCTATTTTTTCTTCTGTATTTTTGATTCCCTGTATGATTAAAACCAGTGTCCATCAAGGGTTCACTGAGGGAGAAGAGCTCAAACTAGAGACTTGCCCATGAGAAGATTATTCACCCTTCTTATTAGGCAATGTTTCCAGGGTTTTGAATGGCACCATCCTGTCCTCTTCTGTGTATAAAAAATATAATAATTATGTCTATTCCCACAGCGTCAAATGTCCTCTGAGGTATTAAGACTTTGGTGCTTGGGACAGCAGTTAGCATAATGGCTATGTCGCTGGACTCCCAGTAATAGGGAGCATCTGATATGTGTTTTGACAAGATATATGCTAACAGAAATGCCTGTGTTATAATGTATAATCTAGACTCAACACTACATGTGTGTATATGTGTGTATCTGTATTTGTATATATGTGTGTTTTTCTTTTAAAAACAATTGCTAGAGAATTCCTTTCATATGGCACATCTGGAAACCTGCCAAATTCCTTTTTCCAAGTCAAATAATCCCAGTCCCAAAAATTCAAGTGTATAAATGTCAAAATGAACCATCAGGGGGCCAGCAGGTAGTGTGGTGGTTTAGGCGCTGGACTCCTACACGGCCGACCACCATTAGAGTCTGGACCCAGCAGCTTGAAAATCACAATAAATAAATGAATGAATGAATTCATGTAAAAAAAAAAAAAAGAATTATTAACGGGAGAAAGAAACCATACCAGCAAGTTTATGTAGCTATCATCTACAGCAATTCAGAGTCAAGTTTTCCTAGACACAGAGGAACAAATAAATGGGATCTTTGGGTTTTTTGTTTTAGCATTAGAACTCTATGAAATGTAACCAAATGTACGAGCAGATATTTGAATAGCCAATGGATTTGTAGATATGACATAGACTCTGTGGACCAGACAAGTACTGAATTTTGCTACCTACTTGAAATATGCATAGATAGACCTATCTCAGGGGTTCCAGTGGAGCTATTGGTGGGCAATTTACTCAGGTTTCCCATCCAACCAGTGTTTCAAATGTGGCCTGTGAGTGACTTCTCCCAAAGAAGTCTTGAATATACGTAGACATGATTGACAGATGTTCACCATTCAATATAAGTTCCTGTCCTATTATGGGCATCCTGCCTATACTGTACTTTAATTCTTTTATAAATCCTGTAATTATTTTATAAAAAGTTACATTATATTGCATTGCTTTTGTATTAAAAGCATTAATTTACTAACCATAAACTTTAAAAATGTGCCACAATTTTTTATAACCCTGTTACAAAATTGAAAAGTGGCCTGGAGCCTCTCACCTACAAATAAAATTCCATCTCGGTTTCTGAGCCTTTCAGTAAGAACCCACAGGCTCCCATGAGTGGCATTATGCCAGTGTCCTAAAAAAGCTGTATTGGCCTTTATTGGTCTGATGCTTTGATGGGCTTTGATCAGGCCATTGTACCAGAACAGCTAAGATATAAAGCAAGATGTGGCCTTTCAGTAACCTTCCTTTTCTTGTGTGAGAGTAAGACAAGTTAATTGGGCTTGACAGTACAGATGACCCTTTCAAGTCAGGTAAAATGAGACTGTTGGGCTTATCACAGGTAGATAACCATTAATATTGCTTGAACTGTCTATGGGAAGAGAAAGGAGC
This sequence comes from Tupaia belangeri chinensis, assembly GCF_000334495.1. NCBI lineage: Eukaryota > Metazoa > Chordata > Mammalia > Scandentia > Tupaiidae > Tupaia > Tupaia belangeri. The sequence continues at coordinate 806,732 of NW_006160040.1, read as the reverse complement.
TTGTTTGTTTTAAATGTTTTTCCAGGAAGGCAACAAAGATTCCCCAGGGCAGAGGCGGGGTTGGGGGGGAAGCCTGACCAGCTCCATCTAAGGAGACAATAGTGCCATTTGAAGGGTCCAAGACACATTGAAAGGTAGAGAACACACCCCCATTGATAAATTACTATTATTGATAACCTCTTCTTTGTCCTTTATTTCACGTAATTGTCAAAGTTCAGACTGCAGGATCTAGAGGATTCACTTTAGATCTGTCTTTAGAAACCTACATGTGAAAAGGGAGCTTTTTTGTATTTAGGGGTGATGGAATGTTTCAGGAAATCTGAACCGATATTGTTTGTTTAAACCGTATTCAGCAATTTGTTTTGCTCACTGTATATTCTGGGGCTATTTTTTCTTCTGTATTTTTGATTCCCTGTATGATTAAAACCAGTGTCCATCAAGGGTTCACTGAGGGAGAAGAGCTCAAACTAGAGACTTGCCCATGAGAAGATTATTCACCCTTCTTATTAGGCAATGTTTCCAGGGTTTTGAATGGCACCATCCTGTCCTCTTCTGTGTATAAAAAATATAATAATTATGTCTATTCCCACAGCGTCAAATGTCCTCTGAGGTATTAAGACTTTGGTGCTTGGGACAGCAGTTAGCATAATGGCTATGTCGCTGGACTCCCAGTAGAGTTGACGGCGGTTCAAATCTCAGATCCAGTGGCTTAAACTCATGTCTGGCGCATATGCGTGCATGCCCAAGATCCAGAGAGGAGAATGGAGGAGAAGGGATAGCGGCGTGGCCACCCTCCTGCGGGGGGTGATGTCTCGCTTTCTGTCTCTCTGTCACTCTCTGTCTTTCTGGTGAGCGTGCGCACCCTATAGCAAAAACCTCTAAAAAATTAAAAAAAAAAAAAGACTTTGGTACTCACTATTCTATTTTCAGCAGTGTTGGTCCTGTTTGAATTCCAACAGTTTAGAATAATTTTAAAAGAAAGAAAAGGTGGGGCCAGGAGTATTGGTAATGCAACTGGACCCACGTGAGAAAGGTCCTAGGTTCACACCCCAGAACCTCTCTGAGCATACTGGGCACACATGCATGCTTATAGTTGGGTCTGGTCAAGACTAGAGGTGGATCAAAGTGTGAGAAATGTTAAAGGCACTTGTCTCTGTCTCTCTATTTTTTTTTTTTTTTTTTTTTTTTTTTGCTAATGGAAGAAATAAATACATAAGCTTTAAAAATCAAAATAAAACAGAAAGGGAGGGTGGTGAGTTGAGGCAGGAAGATAAAGGAACTAGTAGAGATTCTTAGGCCGCTCGCAGTGGGTCTCTGCTCCCTATGAACACAGTCTGGATCTAGGGATTGACTTCATATGTCTTATATTAATAAAAAGATATTTACAAATAACTCCAAGATTTACCAGGAAAATAAATAACTCAGAGTTTTCTTGCCCAGTACTAATGGAACTTCATCAGTGCAGTGTTGTCAGAGATTTAGAAAAGGAGGTTCGTCACTTATCATTCTAGGATTTGTCGATTGGCAGCATTTATTTTGGACAACAACTTGACAATACATACCAAATGCCAGATAATATGATAATCCTATTTTTAGAAATATATCTTTAGGAAATAATTCAAAAGGAGAAAAATGATATTATTGGAAAATATCTCTAAATAAAAAGTTATGTTAAGAGCAGCATTTATTATACTATCCCAAACTGAAATCTAAATTTCCAACAATAGAGGGCAAACTGAATAATGAAATATCAAAGCCGTGGAATATCAGGCAATCATGAAAATAGTAAGTGTAATGAGTGGACATAAAAATATTTATGAAGGGACCAGCAGTTAGCGTAATGGCTATGTCGCTGGACTCCCATGTAGTCGACTGCGGTTCGAGTCCTGGACCCGGTGGCTTAAACTCATGCCGGGCGTGTGTGTGTTCATGCCCAAAATCCCGAGAGGAGAATGGAGGAGAAGGGATTACAGCGTGGCCATCCCCCCAGGAGGTGATTTCTCACTTTCTGTCTCTCTGTCTTTCTCTTTCTGGTGAGCACACATGCCCTATAGCAAAAACCTCTCCAAAAAAAAAAAATTATGAAACAACGTGAAACATAATGTAAAAGTCTGTATATAGTGAGTTGTTGGGAAAGTCATGACACATTTTTGCTTAGAACAATATGTCATGACTTTCCTGACAACCTAATACGAGACTATAATCACAAAATAATTTTTACATTTGTTGAAAGAGTCTGCAAATACATGGAAATAAGCCCTGTAGGTCTTTTACTGTCTTTTAGAATTTCTTTTTATAGAACTTCAAAGCTGATTTAATCATAAATAATTTACAATAAAATAAGCTCATGTTTAATGAATGAGTGATTGTTGCCAACAAACATTTCATACTATTGAAGTAAGAGATTCATTTAGGCACCAAACTTATTTCATAGAAATTTTTTCATCATATAAAGTGTTAAGTGTGGTGTACCTGATATGCTTGAAAAAATTAGGATATCAGATTTAACATTTTTCCTTCTTGGCATCATCAAAGAAAAATATTTTTTAATAATTTTTTAAATAAAATAAAATGATTACCATAAGCAGTTTCAGAAAAATGTAAAAGTGTGTTATGTAGTTAAATGGAATCAGTTTACACTCATTTTGAAGATTAGCTCGAGTTTTAAAAATTGTTCCAAATTTAATAAACTAATAGACATACTTGAGTAGGGCATAATCTTATTAGCAGAGCAAAAATTAGTTTCCTAATGTTCTGTATGTGACTAATGTGTTTGGATGAAAACATATGTTTACGTCTTTGTTGTTTTTTGGAAGTATGTCCCTTCTATTGTAGACTCCTTCGAGGACAAATCATTTCCTTTTGCATCATTGGTACCTCCTCATATCTCCAGCACATTCCATATAATTGATGTTCAATAAATATTTGCCAAAATAAGTAACAAATAAGCCAGTCCAAATTTTAAACAAACTTTTTCATCTCTTTTTATTTGTATTTTTTCTTTCTTTTTTTTTTTAATTTATTTAATTTTGCCAGAGGCATGTGTACTCATAGGGGGTAGGGGGATGGAACACACTCCATGAAAAACAGTCATGCCTGAATCCCTTCTCCTCTCCCTCTCCCTCCTGTCAGAATATTGGGTGTACATGCACTCAGTGTGTTTTTCCAGCCATCAAGTTCAGGACTTGAACTGCACAGGCAACCGTGTGGGATTCAGTCGCCTTAATTATCATGCCACCAGTTGGCCCTTCCCACATTTAATTTTTATGTACTATGTTATATTAGAGCATGCTTAATGAAATACCTCCAACTTTGCTAGAAAGCCGAAAAGAATTCAACACTTAACAGAGTATGCAGAGCCAGGGAGGGCTTCAACACTCACATTTTATAGACTTCTAGAATGATTTAATTTTTTATTTAAAAAAACATATTGTTCTTATTATTTCCTAAAATATGATAAAATAAAAGGCTGAAATGTTTTGTTTTCGCATAAACATTCACATGTTAGGAATGTGTCGTTCCTGCATGAGTGGGGACAAAAGGAATTTCCGAAGGTAATAAGGTGCTGAAGCACAGACACTGTCCAGTATAAATCTTAAGATTCACACATCAGAACTTTAAAAAGTCCAGTTGGTCTAGAACTTTCCAATTCCTTGCTGAAGCAATTTTTAAAAAGCATGTTTACTTCCTCTTTGAAAATAATAGATTGTTTTTACCAGACAATAGGGATGGGGATAGAGGAATCATGGTGTTTGTACTTTTTTATTATTTTTAAAACTTATTTATTTATTTAATGAATGCAAGAGAGATAGAAACAGCACCCTCTATAGAGTCTTTTAAAAAAATAAATAAATAAATAAATAAAAGAGAGAGAGATTCTTGCTGTAGGGCATGTGCACTCGCTGAAGAGACAGAGAGACACAAAGCGAGGACCCGACCTCCCCCCCCAAGTGGGGATGGCCATGCCACAATTCTTCTTCTCTTGGGATTTCTGGGCATGCCAGTGTGAGTTTTTTTGGATATTTTGTTTTGTGAGAGAGAAATTTTTGCTATAGGGCATGTGTACTCACCAGAGAAAAAGAGACAGAGAGAGACAGACAGAAAGGAATCACCCCCGTCCAGGGGGAATAGCCACACTGCAATCCCCTCTCCTCCATTCTCCTCTTGGGATATGGGCGCACATTCACGCATGTCCAGCGTGAGTTTCAAGTCCTTGGGTCTGGAACTCAAACTGTGTTTGACTATGTGGGAGTCCAGCAACATAACCATTATACGATTTGCTTGTCCTTGCCCACATGAGTTTCAAGTCACCCAGTCCATGACTCAATCGGCGGTCAACTATGTGGGAGTCCAGCTACATAGCCATTATACCATCTGCTGGTCCCAACTTTTCTGTAAATCTAAAACTAACCTAAAATAACAAATACAATTTTAAGAAACACATGAAGTAGGGATAAGAGGTGAATAATTTGCTATTCCAAGGTTAAGAATTCAAGATTTCTTCAAGCATGAATGTTCTGTTTGAGAAATATGCACTAGTCTTTGCAGATTAGTATTACACTAAAAAATACTATTGTATGATACACCCTTGCAATAAATTTTAATAAAACAAACAAACAAAAAAGAGCTACATCTGAAGATTGTAAGAGACCTTGGAAACATTCTCATCCAATGAGATTGTTCGAATGAACTAAGAAGGAGCTGATAGGAAGAACCAAAAGTCAAACCCAAGCTCTCTGACTCCATGCCCTCAAACTATGAAGACCTCCTACAGCAAAATGTTAATTGAACACAAATTATATATTTCTAAGAGATCTACCACTGTACTCACAATCTGCCCCTGCTTTTGATTGGTTACTTCTTAAAGAAGGGTCCATCTCAGCCAGAGATTAGTTATAATTACCCAACATTTCCCAATGACAAAATTTTAAAGTGATCCTGATATCAGCATAACTGAACAGAGTACTTTAAAAACCACTTGTATTTCTTGATTTTATTTATTTATTTATTTCACTTTAAAGCTGCTCTATAGCCTAGCATGTCAGAGCAGGTATATCCCAACTTTTACTGACTCAAAGTCTGAGCAAGTTTTCAGCCTAGATGTTGTAATACCCCACAGAAAGAAAGCATTGAGACCATACCTTTCAGCCACATGTGCCCCACCTCAGTGACCCCAAAATGATATCAGATGCTAACTTCTGGGAGAGAATCTCCTTTTTTACTTTCCCATCACTTCATGGAGTAACTGAGGCTCTCTGATGATGCAGCTAAAATATCTTCATCAACCTACCTTGTAGGTGAGCTTACTAAATTTTATAACACCTCAACTGAAGAGTTGAAAAATATATTCTAGGGACAAGTCAGGTTTCTTAACTCTCAATCCAACACTCTGGACATAACGTTATAGTAATTTTAAATTGTCGGAATCAATTTTTATTATTTAATCTAACATTTCGGACAAATTAAAAATAAATCCAGGACCAGCCCAAAAAGATTACAGTAAAGCACTTTGCATTGGGTGCCAAATCCCCACATGATCAAACATGGTTTGAGTCTCAGCCCTGGTGACTTGAAAAAACACTAGTTACCTATGCACGCATGCCCCAAATCCTGACAGAATGGAGAAAGGGAAGAGAGGGCAGGCTGCATGGGCATGCCCCATTGAGGGGTTCTCTCTCTTCCTCTCTCTGTCTCTGTTGACGGCAAGTACAAGTGTGTTCTGACAATAAAAAAAAAAAAAGTGACATAAATTTAGCCTTTGTTAGGTGTCAGGAAAATGTGCACAATATCAAACATGGGATCCAAAGATTCCGTCTGGATATGCTCACCACGGACAAATCTGATATATTAAAACCATCTCACTATCCAGAAGATAGTTACTCACCCTTATTCTCTAGATCAGTTTAGCCCATCAAAAGGGAATAACAGTGTTTCTAGATGCTATTATAGGGCCAACTCTATGGTGCAGAGTCAATGTGTTGGTCAGGAGAAGCTGGATCCCACAAGGCAATTACTATATGAATTCCCAGCCTATCTGCCTGAAACACTCCAGACACATGCACTGTGCCCAAGATCTGATGGGTGAAAGGACTGGAGGAAGGGGTTTGCAACATGGCCAGACCCTTGGAAGTACTACTCTTTTTCTCACTTCTCATGTGCACAAGCATGTACTCTATCATAAATAATGCAAAAATGTTGTTTGAATATGATGCCAATATAAAATAATGTAGTAGATACTTTTACTAGGAAAAAAAAGTACAACTCAATTTAACATGTTTCCACAAGTTCATACCCTGAAGAACAAGTAGATATTTTGAGTTGACTGATTCACCACAACTCTTCTAACATAGAAGCAATAGTCTTATCAACAGGATTCACTCATAGATCAAGGGCCAGTCACTTCAAGTCCATCCTGAATAAGTGTCCTATAGCTGAACGTCTTAAAGACAGGCAGTCAAGATGGCCTGGAATAAGCTAGGTCAAAGAGTTACCTATTGTGCTGCTGCCTATCTTTTCTATTTGATGGCACGACTACCCAATATTAGCTAGATCTATAGTTTAATAGTCCAAAAGAGAATATCAAGCTTCTCCTAGATAGAAGGAAAATAAAATTCTCCTACATTAGGTGATGAAAAGTTACACTGGAAAAAAGAGTTCATCAGAAGACATTTTCTTTCAAAAGTATCACATTTTATTTCTTGTCATCTACTCCAGCCATTCAAATAATAATTAACATCAGCTCTCTACACAAAGAGAAATTATTGGTCGAGAAGAGCAATGTGAAAGCAAATGTACAATTTCCTTCCGATGTATATTTTGTATTTTTCAATTTGGAGAAGTTAGCATCACACACAGAAAGGATGAGACCTGAGCATGTAGGTAGACACAGTGGTCCACATTCTAGACCAGTGTTATCCGTTAGAACTCTGGGTACTGAGGGAAATGTATCAAACCTGTGTCATCCAATCCAGTAGCCACTAGCCAGATGTGGCTATTGGACTGGACACTTGAAATGTGGCTGGTGTATCTGAAGAGCTAGATTTTAATTGTATTTCGTTGACACTTAAGTAATATATGTGGCTAGTGGGTATTTCATTGGACAGTGCAGTTCTAGACAATGTAGTATATCCTCTCAGGAAGAAGGGGGAATATGGCATAGGGACCAGGGTAAAAGCTAGTTTAGGTTCAAAACAGCAAATGTAAAGAGTATGAAGAGTATGGGGCTTTGTGCCAGTCATTTCACCATTAAATCTCTTCAGCTGTTAGGTAGGAATTTGTGACTCACCCAAGAAGGAGTACTTCTATAAAAATTTAAAGAGTATTTTTCAGATTTTCGTATGAATCATATAGTCATAATCAACCAACAAGATTGTATCTTTTACTTTTTTAGTCTTCCTTTTTCTATTTGTTGCATACAGTCTTGATGATCAAGTCGATGATGATTGATTAAACTAATTTTTTTAATATCAAGAATTTCATAAAAAGTCAAACACTGCTGAGCTAGCTAGTCGTGTAATGGTTAAGGCAATTGTTCCCACATGGCCACCTGCACAGTTTGAGTCCCAGATGGCTTGAGAAGCACACTAGGCTCGAGTGCATGCAGGCCCAAAATCCTGAGAGGAGAATGGAGGAGAAGGAATTACAGTGTGGCCATGCCCCTTGAAAGGATGGTTTCTCACTTTTCCTCTCTCTCTCTCTTTCTCTCTCTCTCTCCAGTGAGCACATACACCCTATGGCATTATTTTTCATTTCAAACACTGTTAAAAAATATTATATTTAAATCTTCAGATCAAAGGACCATCATGGATTATCCTAGTAATTTAAATTACATGTACATATAAAGTTCTCTTTTGTCCATACTAAAGCTAATAGAGATGTCAAGAAGACAGCTGGATGTCCAAGTCTGTAATTCAAGGAGAGCTCAAGACAATTGTTAGCATTCTTTTATTACTTTTTCTGGAGAAACAGACTATTCAAATATTTGCTTTATTAAAATTGTAAATTCCTTTGAGATTCTGCCCACGGTATACTTCCTATATTCAAGAGTCTTTTTCATCGTAGTTTTGCCAGTTTCATGTATCAGAGTTTTGTCAACAATATTAAATGAAACAGAATCGAGTAGCATAAATACATTTGCATTGACTTTTTTCTTTTTTTCTTTGATTTTTTACACTGACATTTTAATAAATTATCCATAGGTATATTTAAATTAATGTTCTAGCTCTATATAACAAACTTAAAGGTAGTAAAATATTGCAAATAGTCTTTTATTGTTTCTTTTTTATTGTTTGGGGGTATTTGTTTGGTTTTGTTGCCAGATGTTGGGAGCACTCACCAGAGATAGACACATAAAGAGAGAGAGAGAGAAAGGGAGAAAGCACTCTTCAACGAGGCAGGATCAGATCACAATTCCTTCTCCTTTTTTCCATCTTTTGGTTTGGGGCTTGCACACATACTTTTCACCCGGCATATTTTTTAAGCTGCCCAGGACCTGGATTTGGACCACAGTTGGTGGTGTGATCTGGCTCCCTTAGGCACTAGGCCACAGGGCCAGCCCCAAATTTTCAAAATTCTAAATAAGCCCCTTTATTTCAAAGTGTTAAAAATCAGAAAAATGGTGGCCAGCAGGTGCCATAGTAGTTAACATGCTGGACTCCCACATGGCTAACCATGGATCGAGTCCCAGACCCAGCAGCTTGAAATTCATACCAGGTACATGTATGTGCCCAAACTCCTGAGAGGAGAATAAAAGAAAGGGGATTGTGGCATGGCCATTACCCCTGGGGGGTGATTTCTCATTCTCTGTCTCTCTGTCTCTCCAGTGAGCACATATGCCCCATAGCAAAAATCTCTCCAAAAAAGAAGAAATCAGAAAAATGTTAATAAACAAGTAATGACCTACATTTTTCAGAATTTCTTTGGGATTAATTTTATTGTGCAATGAGCTGTGATAAAATGTAAAATGCAATGGTATTGTAATGTTGCTATTTATATTCACTTTTTTCTAATACACTTAATAGAAAAATACTAAACTTATTCAACATTTAAAAAGAATTTCTGGGCTTAACTACAGTGGTGTACACTGCTAAGACTCTGGACTCTGCACATTGGAACCACTTAGGATGTCCGGGGTTCACGCTAAGTCCAACCTACAGGCTGAGAGCAGTGTCACATGTCTACAGGAGGCTGAGGTAGGACTGTGAGCATGAGGCTGACCTGGGCAACATGATGAGACTGTCTAAAAAATAGAGGAGTGTGCTGCACACCTGTAGTCCCAACTGGTAGGATGAGGTGGGAGGCTCATGATATAGCAGGATGCTGTCTTTAAAAGCAGAACAAAACCAACACTGAAATTGTCAGATCATTCTCCACATCTAAGTTAAAAGGAAGTTATAAAAAATAAAAATGTAAAATACTTGCTCTGAATGTAATTTTATACGGCGGTTTTAGTCCTAACACTTTTAGCCACACTCAGTGATCAGGGGGAAAAAAATTACAAAATTCAATTGTTTATGAAACATTAATTTTATTTATTTATTTATTTTTAAATTCATTTATTAACATTAAAAATGTTGAATAGGCTAACAAACTGACTCACTGACTCATGATTTTCAGTGACATTTCTAGAACAACAGAACAAAATACTGCAAAATATGTAAGGAAAAAAAGAAAATGAAAAAGGTGTACCAAACACCATTTTTTAAAAAGCTGAAATAGCAACATTAGTACAGAGACAGAAAGGAATTGACAATGTGCCAAGAAGGAGTAACTATGATGTCCCTAAACAACACTGCCTAGAAAAATCTAAAGGAAAAGCCAACAGCAATAGGACAAATGGGAAAACCCTTTTGCACCTCACCCACATTCATTTTAAAATCCTCCCTTTTCAATTCACTTTACAACAAACATGGCATATACATTTCTTTCTGTCACAAAGAGTCTTTATACGTGCAGCTTTTGTTTTCTCATCGTGTTTAAAATGCACAAAATGAACTAGATGTTCTATGAAATTCTGAGGATAAATTAAAAGCTTTCATTCTCCACTCACAAAATTGGTTTTTTGCTGCCACCTGTTGACAGGGCTTGCGAAGAATAAATCTGGTCTTCACAAATAGCAAAAGTCCTTAGAAACCCACTCATACTACTTCCTTCATCTTATGTATGATTAAAGAGTCTAACTGGGCTAAATCGCTTTCCCAAGATCAGTCAAAGGGAGATAGGTCTGAGAGTAGAATATAAGTTTGGACCGTGGAGTTTGGTGTTTATTTTCCCATGCCAGTCATTCTCTGGTTTGTGTAGGTGACAGGACACCCAGTATATATAACACTCTTTACACACAACATGAAATATTGACATGCTTAAATCCATTATATTAACTAGCAGTATTTCTTGCCACATTATGAAAGTCTAAGTCTCTCCAAAAATATTGTAAAAGTGTGTCCATTAGATATGACATGTAAACAGTATGGGCACAGAGCCCCCTGTGGGCCCACACAGGACATGGAGCATGAGCGACAAACATGCGTCAGTTGATTTACACCATGAGGGTTTGGAATTGTTACATCAGCATCCTATGCCCATCCTGATTGATCCAAGGGCTCAGTCCCACCTGAGATACAAGGGTAAAACACCAAGAAACAATCTGAGTCACACAGAGGTGAATGAAAAAGGGTTTCTTAGAAGAGATGTTTTGGGGATAGGTCTTTAAAAAAGATGAACAGACTAAGAGATGGGCAGTACTAAAGGAGAGATGCTCATGTTCAGCTTGGTTTGAAATAGGGCTAAGATGATCAATACTAACTATGCAATGTTTTTAGGTAATACCAAAATGTGAATCTTTTTTTTTTTTTTTTGAGAGGTTTTTGCTGTACAGTGCATGCGCTCGCCATAAAGACAGAGGGAGACAGAGAGACAGAAAATGATAAATCACCCCCCAGGGGGGATGGCCACGCTGCAATCCCTTCTCCTCCATTTTCCTCTTGGGATCTTGGGCACGCATGCACACATGCCTGACTTGAGTTTAAGCCACCGGGTCCAGGACTCGAACCGCGGTCGACTACATGGGAGTCCAGTGACATAGCCATAACGCTAACTGCTGGTCTCCCAAAATGTGAATCTCGCATACACTATAATGTCTGCACTGACCTCAGGGAAAAATCAGTTCCTTAATCGTGCTTCTATAGAGCTTGTTACACTAGGTGAAGAGATAATAGAAGGCTCTAGCACACAGACCGCCTTTTGCTAGGTAACACCTATTTTGTTTTTCATGATAGTTGGAGGTCTCTATGAATCATGAGCACAGATATGTCATTTTTAAATGTTTGAATCCACCCCAAAAGAGACATACCCAAGGGATATACCTAAATAAAAACAAATCATTCATCAACAAATAATCTGTCCTTCCTTATCTTTGCTAAATGTCCATGTTAAACTCTTGATGAGGAGAGGTACTGCCAAACTTTGATTTTTCCACTTTTGTTCACACTTTTCGTGTTATAGAAAAAATGACCCAGAAGACATTGCTGAGTGAAAGGACACCTTTGCAGGGTGACATGAGGGAAGGAAAGAAACGGCCAAACAATGATGCCTTTGATGAGATGCCTTGAGATTTCCTAACAATAGGACTAAGCAGTGGTTTTGAAAGTAGCAGCCTCCACTCCCAGTAAAGAAAAGCATGCGCCTCTCTCTACAGCCACTGGAGAGAAACCCAGAGGAGAGCCGTTCACCGTGTCCTCCTACCCAGACAGGTCGAACTCCTTTGCCCTTCCTGACTGCAGTATGAAGAAAGCAGCAACACAAAGGAAATATTTTTGTTGGCAGTCACTTCAGAGCCTGTTGACATCCCTGTTTTTAACAATCCCCTGGTCAGTTTGGGTGTGGTCACTCTTTTGAAAGTCTAGTCTTAAGGAAGTAGGTCAAGTGAGCCATGTTGTTGTGTGCGGCTGAGCGTGACTGAACCCTGGTGTGTGCTGTGTGCGTGTCGGTGTCTCACTGACACGGAGTGCCACCTATTGACTCACTGCCCAGCATTTCTGGTTACCCCAGTTGACCAGCAGGGATGGACTCTTTCCTTAAAACAGGCTGAGCTGGGCAAACAGCCTGTTGTGCTGAAAGTCAAAGGAGACTGATCAAAGGGGTTAGTTGAGGAAACACAGATGGATAGGGTTGAGAAACATAATTTAAGGAGTCCTATATACATTTGCTTGAGGGAATTAGAAATTGAAAACAAGATAAGGACTGGTCCAACTGCAGTGACACACAGATAGGACCACTGCTGGGGAGGTTGAGAGCCACATTAGGAGCCCAGGTTTTGTTTCAGGTCAACCTGAACATGCTGGGTACAGTTGTGTATACCTGTAATCCCAGCCAATGCGGAGACTCAGGCAGGAGGATCAGGACATGGCGAGACCTAGTAGACAAAAATATCTATCTTTGTCTCTCCATTTTCTTCTCTCTCTCTTTCTCTCCCTGTCTCTCTCTCATAAAGGAAAAATGGAAGGAAAGAAGGAAAGAGGTAAAGGGGGGAGGGAAAGAAGAAAGAAAGGAGAGAGAGGAGTATGAAGTGATCTGAGGCAGCCAGACAAAGGGCTTTGAGGGGAGGATGTGAGCAATGACTGACTGACAGTCCACTAGCTCTTCCTTTCATTACGATGGCAGAGACGGCCTGCTGTTTTCCAAAATCCATTTCCTCTTCTTCCTGGGCACATGACTCAGCTGCATTTTCCAGGTTCCCTTATAGTTTGGTGTAGCCATGTGACTGAGTTCTAAGAAAATGTAGGAGAGAGCAGTATGTGCTACTTCCAGACCCGGCCATAAAACCACCTACTCCCAGTCCCCTTTCCCCTCCCAGCTGCCTGGGGTGGTGACATTGGAAGCCAGGTGATGGAGAGCATAGCTGCAGTGAGCCAGGGTCTCTGCAAGGAGCAGGGCTCACCTTCCCCTTTCCTACCCCTAGCTGCTGACTTGAAATCACTGGGTCCTGTAAAGTGAGGAAGAGATAGATGTTCTGTTCTCTACATCATGGAATTGTTAGGGTTGTATTAGAGAAGGAAGGCTTGCCTTGGCTCATAGTGTTTTGTTGTTTGGTTTTGTTTCTGTCACATCTATGACATTATCTGACTCCCACACCATAGAAGCTATTTACTATAGTTTATGAATCTTTTCATAGCTCCCTCTCAAAAATGAGCAGAAGTGACCTGCATTATTTGACCAGTTTTTCTCTCCAGTTTCACCTCTGCTCACCCCATATTGCACCATACCCTTTGACCATACTGAACTCACACTCCCTCTGAGGCAGCTTCTCCCATACCTCTCAGCATTTCCACAGGTCATTCCTTAAACATTCTTCACCCGCCCTTCCTATTTCACCCCTACTTCCAGATCTGGGCCTGGTTAATTCTTTCTCATTCTTTAGATTTCAGCTTAGACATTACTACCTTGGAGAACCCTTCCCTATCCATCCAAGACCAAGTCAGCTGACCTCTATACTTCCATAGCATCCCGTCCTATAGGTCCTTGTGACTAGATTATAGCTGCCTGTCACTTTCCTCTCCTGAACTGAGGGTCCACGAGAACATGGACTATGTGTATTATATTCATAACTGAGTCACCAACTCCTAGCTTTGTGCCTGGAACGTGGTAGGCACTAAATAAATATTTATTAGATGGCATATATATTCCTGAAGTGGTCATCAAAACTCTAATATAATAGTCAGAGAAAATATTTGAGACCAAGACAACATATTTTATATCTTTCTATAATTTCATTGTTTAATTCAGTGCATTGAGCACAGCTATTAAATGTACATAGCTAAATGACTACCTTCCTTGAGAAAGCCATATTTTGTTATTACAGAGAAAATTGGGTGCTGGGCCAGCAGGTAGCATGGAGGTTAAAGTACTAGATTCCACATGGCCAAGTCCACAGTTCAAGTCCCATACCCAGTGGCTTTAAAATCCTGCCAGTCATATCCATGTGTGTCCAAAATCCCAGGAGGAGAATGGAGAAGCAGGGATTGTGGTGTGGTCATCCTTCTGGGGAGTGATTTCTCACTTTCTGTCTCTGTCTACCTCTCTCTTTTCTCTGGCAAGAACACTTGCCCGAAGGCACAAAAAGAGGGCAGGAAAACTGGGTGCAGTTTTGATGTCTGGCCCAAGATTTATATTTTTTCCTTTAACTAGCTCTTTTGTTCTCTTTTCTAAGTGTACTTCCGTCTGATAAGAATCATAATTTTTCCCATGAGTGATCACTGGGAAAATCCAGAAAGATCAACATAAACCACTAAGTGTATAGATGTTCCTGAAAACTGGCACAAGTCTAAAAGAAATACTGAGGCAAAAAAGAGCAATGTCAGACCAAGGTTAGAATTGAGGCTAAGGTACTAATCTAAAGAACAGGAAATCCTTCTGGGATGTCAAATCATGTATCCCAGGAAATAAAAATCTGACCAAGAACTCTTAGGTTTTGTGAAATCCTATCAGAAGAAAGCTGAAGTTACTGAGGAAAAGGCATATATGTGTACAACCACACACACACGCTCACACACACACAGACAGACACGCACACACTCAAACGATCTGAGAGGATGGATCTGAAGATCTAAGTCTAGAAAGGTTAGAAGGGAGGGGGGATAGAGAGCAGAGGAAATGCTTATTGTGATTTTGAAATAAGGCAAATTTTGAGTTGCCAAGTAAATTCTAAACGACACACCTTATGTTTATAATGTATTGCAATGAGATACTGTCTTACTAGTAGATAATACGTGTGTTTTTAAATATTTGTACGTTCCCTCTGGAGCAGACTGGAGGCAGAGAGCCCTAGGTTATACACAGAGAATGACTGCTCTTGGCAGTTGTAGGTGGCATCCATATGCAATTTTGTGGGAACTGCTTTCATCACAATAGGCTGGAAGCAAGAGGTGTCATTCCAGACTTCTAGGGTACCTCAGGGAAACGTTTTGTAATTCTTTTTCAAAGATCAAGGTGACGTATTGGCCAAACTACTTGAAGATCAAGAAAAGATTCGTGACTTAGAAAGCAGGGTATCGCTAAGACCCTGGCCTTAGAAGAATGTGCCACAGGAGGGATTAAACCAAAAGCAGGTGAGCCCAACCTTAAAAAGAGAAATCTCCCTTTCCAGGAACCTTATGCAACATTGGCAGAAACTGTACAAGACCGTAAGTGTTTCCAAGTTCCACATGAGTTGGAAACTTCACCAGATAAGGAAAGAGAAACAAGGGAATGGGGCTGGTCAAACAATAGATCCAGGGTAAAACTCTCCCAGAACTCTGATACTTAATTCACAACAGCTTTCATTCCACCTTGGAATAAAAGCAGTTGACAAATCTGAGTAAGGCCAGCAGAGGGCAGCACAGTGAACTTTGAAAGACTGGCCAGTTGGGGCTTAAGAGAATCTGATAGGTAGGAGACACCGCTCAGTGTGTTGAGGAATGACGGAAGGAGGACTGCTGTGAGAGCAGGGCTGCTTTGAGAAGATAAAGATGATCAGGAATGAGCCTCTGATGAGTAGGTTTTCAAAGTTTGACAATCAGATATTTTACTCCCCTTTACTTCAAAGGTGGACCAGTAAGCTGTTGGCTCCTTTTCTTTTTTTTTGTATATTTTTGTTTTTTAAACTTTGCCAGAGGGCATGTATACTTGCTAGAGAGAGGCAGAGAGGGGGGATAGTAAGAAAACACCCCCAATGGGGAATGGTCACACCACCATCCCTTCTCCATTTCTCCTCCATTTGAGATTTTGGGTGGGCACACCTATGCACCCAGCATGTTTCTCAAGCCATTGCGGCCAGTACTCAAACCTTGCAGTTGGCCATGTGGGACCCAGCCACCTAACCACTACAACATCAGCTGAAGTTGATCGTTTTTTCTAACTGGAGAGAAAGGATAAAAGCACCACAACAAATTGTCCTGGACAACACTTTGCAGGGAATCTGCAAGTGGTATCCCAGATCCTTCTGCCCAGGTGAGATTCCGACATTCATCTCTCCTGTACACCTCTCCTTGACTAGGCTTGACAGGGGAACGGCACAGTGGTGCTGCACACAGTGAGAATTACCCCCATCTGCTGCCAGTCACCTGGATAGGGGAGTATCCTTCCCTGTTCCAAGGTGGAGAAAATGCTTCCTCCTCTATCCACAGGATCCCAGACCATTAGGTTTCTACTTTAAAAAGAGTTGAATTGGTTTGGTTTGCCCATAGGTGGTTAGAGAAGAGGACAAGTGAGCTATTGTTACTATGACTGTTTCCCTTTGCATCCATTCTCCAGTCTAAGCTGTGAAAAGAGGTCCTGGAAGTAGCCATGACTGTTGACCCTTAAGCCAGTCAACAACGAATGTTACAAGGAGAACACCAGAATACTAAGACACCAGTATAAACCCAGAAGCCTCAATATACAGCAGCTAGCTCTTGGACGGAAATGCACACGAAAAGACATCCTGAGGTTCTGGGTGGGTTCAGGGAAGGTTCAAAGGAGCTTTCCTGTTGGCAAGCTATGGAATACCTTTCGTTTATAAAAATGGAGTTTTCCCTACTTTACATGATAGTCACCATGCTTACTAGTGTTTCATCTTGAGCTTTTGCATACAGC
>NW_006160040.1:786488-790096 GCF_000334495.1 Tupaia belangeri chinensis | reverse complement strand
CCATGTCCTGCCCTCTTAGTGGCCCTTACATAAGCCACAAATAGTAGCTAAGTGTGAGGGCTTTACAGACCATGAGCCATAATCAATCACGCAGGACTCTCTCTCCATCCCGCCTTCCCCCCTCTGTAGCTATCTCTGTTTAATAGTTCACAACTCACACAAGCTCCAATTTCCTTGGCCCCAAACTCTAGATCTCATAATTTTTCTGTCTTTGGACCTTTCAGATTTAGCGACCTTCAACCCTAGCTGGATTCTGGGGTCTTGGTCCCATATTGTGGCTTCAAAAGCTTTCCCTTCAACCTGGGGAGTAGGGGGAGTGGGCGTTGCCTCTAAGGGACTTCACTCCTTCCCTCTGGCTAATGAGGACAACCTTTGGTTCCTACAACCCCCAAAGGAGACCCTGTGTTGGCACCAGCTTGGGGCTATCTAGTGAGACAATATATAAGACTATTATGGGGGGACCAGCAGTTGGCATAATGGCTATGTCGCTGGACTCCCATGTAGTTGATTGCGTTTTGAATCCAGGACCTGGTGGCTTGAACTCATGCTGGGCACATGTGCATGAGGATCCCGAGAGGAGAATGGAGGAGAAGGGATTGCAGCATGGCCATCCTCCCTGGGGGGTGATTTCTCATTTTCTGTCTCTCTGTCTCTCTCTGCCTTTCTGGTGAGCGCATGCGCCCTATAGCAAAAACCTCTCCCCCCAAAAAAGAGACTATTATGGGTAAGCTAAGCTGACCAAACGAGTCTACAAAGTGCTCTTGGACAACTTGTGTCTCTGATACCAGGGTTATGTCAGGACATTCAAGATTAGTTAAACATAAATTTAAACTATTTATTCCCACAATGACTTTCAACTGAGTGGACAGGAAAACAAAAATCAGTAACTGTTGTCTGAGGTTTAAACTTGTACTTAACACACACACACACACACACACACACACACACACACACATGCACACATGCATGCATGGGAATATTCCTTTAAGATCACAACATCTTGGGAAGCTTTTTTGCTACAATTACTTATTCAACTGCTGCCTCTGAAAAAAGTTGGGAGAAATGTAGGTCTGTTCATTTTTCTTAATTATTACCCTCTCAACTTCAAAGAGCTTTTTTGGAAACTAATATTTCAGCTTGGAAGAAACGTCTAACCGGAGTTCAGCAACCCCATCAGTTTGCCTTTGGTTTCTTTTTCATCTGTTACAATCAAGCTGAATCAATTATTATTTTCAAAGAATATATATTGCATAATCCATTTTGTATATGTACCCCAGTTTATTTATTGAATCTACTTTTAACAGATATATGATCTAGATCTAGTTCAGTGCTATTTTGCACAAATGTTACCAAATTCTTGTAGGTGAATCCTGACACACACATGTATAAATGTCTCTTTTTTTAAAAAAAAAAAAGAGATTTTATTGCTTTAAGGCATATATGCTTGCTAGAGAAACAGAGAGCCAGAAAGCAATAAATTGCCCTCCCAAGGGGAATGGCCATGCCACAATTCCTTCTCTTCCATTCTCCTCTCGGAATTTTGGGCATACATGCACATGCACTCAGCCTGAGTTTCAAGTTGCCTGATTTGGTACTCGAACTGCCATCACCAATTTGGGAGTTAGCGCCTTAACCGATATGCAACCTGCCGGCACTCCATCAATTTCTCTTAAGAATGCCTGAGTGGGAACTAGCAGATGATGTAATGGTTACATCACTGAACTCCCACATAGTCCACTGCGGGTCAAGTCCCATACCTGGCAGCTGAAAACTCACACCGGGCACATGTGCATACATGCCCAAGATCTTGAGAGAGGACTGGAAGGACTGGAGGAGAAGGGATTACGGCGTCACCATTTCCCTCTGGGGGATGATTTCTCACTTTCTGTCTCTCTGGAGAGCATGCATACCATTTAGCAAAAATCTCTCTCTTAAAAAAAAAAAAAAAAGAAAGAAAGAAAGAAAAGAAAAGAAAGAATGCCTGAGTGGAAAGCCAGATGGTGGTGTCGTGATTAAGATGGCTCTATCCCACAGGTCTCACTGCACAGCTGAGTTCTGAACCTAGAGGCTTGAAAAATGGTCCAGGCACATGTGTGAATCCAAAATCCTGAGAAGAGAATGGAGGAGAAGGGATTGTATCACACATGGGGATGTTGTTCATTCTCTCTCTCTGTCACTCTGACAAGCACATGTTCCCTCTAGGAAGTTAAATAAATAATAATCATAGAAGGAATGAGTGAGTGGAACTCCCATTTGTAGTATATGCACATGGTAAAGCAGCACTGGTTTTCCATGTGGTTTTACCAATCTACATTCTCCCAAGTGATCTATGTATCCTCCCCCTAAACGTGATATCTTCAGAATTAATTTTTCTTCTTTTAAAAAATGTTCAATTGCCAGCTTTTTCGCAACGGGTTTGCTGCCAGAAGACAGGTGTCGTGAAAACCACCGCTAAATCAAAGCCAAAATGGGAAAGGAGAAGACTCACATCAACATCGTTGTCATTGGACACGTAGATTCCGGCAAGTCCACCACTACTGGCCATCTGATCTACAAATGTGGTGGGATCGACAAAAGAACCATCGAGAAATTCGAGAAGGAGGCTGCTGAGATGGGAAAGGGCTCCTTCAAATATGCCTGGGTCTTGGATAAACTAAAAGCTGAACGTGAGCGTGGTATCACCATTGATATCTCCCTGTGGAAATTTGAGACCAGCAAGTATTATGTGACTATCATCGATGCCCCAGGACACAGAGACTTTATCAAGAACATGATTACAGGCACATCTCAGGCTGACTGTGCTGTCCTGATTGTTGCTGCTGGTGTTGGTGAATTTGAGGCTGGTATCTCCAAGAACGGGCAGACCCGTGAGCATGCCCTTCTGGCTTACACACTGGGTGTGAAACAACTAATTGTTGGTGTTAACAAAATGGATTCTACTGAGCCACCCTACAGTCAGAAGAGATATGAGGAAATTGTTAAAGAAGTCAGCACCTACATTAAGAAAATTGGCTACAATCCCGACACAGTAGCATTTGTGCCAATTTCTGGTTGGAATGGTGACAACATGTTGGAGCCAAGTGCTAATATGCCATGGTTCAAGGGATGGAAAGTCACCCGTAAAGATGGCAATGCCAGTGGAACTACACCGCTTGAAGCTCTGGATTATATCCTGCCACCAACTCGTCCAACTGACAAGCCCTTGCATCTGCCCCTCTAGGATGTGTACAAAATTGGTGGTATCGGCACTGTTCCTGTCGGCCAAGTGGAGACTGGTGTGCTCAAACCTGGTATGGTGGTCACCTTCGCACCAGTCAATGTGACAACTGAAGTCAAGTCGGTTGAAATGCACCATGAAGCTCTGAGTGAAGCTCTTCCCGGGGACAACGTGGGTTTCAATGTCAAGAACGTGTCTGTCAAAGATGTTCGACGTGGCAATGTTGCTAGTGATAGCAAAAATGACCCACCAATGGAAGCAGCTGGCTTCACTGCTCAGGTGATTATCCTGAACCATCCAGGCCAAATCAGTGCTGGCTATGCCCCTGTACTGGATTGTCACACAGCTCACATTGCTTGCAAATTTGCTGAGCTGAAGGAAAAGATTGATC
>NW_006160040.1:778948-785940 GCF_000334495.1 Tupaia belangeri chinensis | reverse complement strand
ACAGTCTCAGAACTGTTTGTCTCAATTGGCCATTTAAGTTTAATAGTAAAAGACTGGTTAATGATAACAATGCAGGAGACAGAGAAAGCACCCTCCATTGGGGCATGGTCATGCTGCAATCCCTTCTCCATTTCTCCGTCCTGTCAGTTTGGGGCATACATACACACCTGGCATGTTTCAAGCCACTGGGGTCAGAATTTGAGCCAGCCCATGGGGTTGGTCCTCAACATTAATTTTTCTGATTTAGATGGATGTGTAATGGTACCTCTCTGTGATTTTGATTTGTATTTCCTTGATTCATAGTGAAGTTAAATACCTTTTCATGTGTTAACTGGTCATTCGGATTTATTTGTTTACGAAAAACCTATTTAAATATTTGGCCTATTTTCTACTGTCCTATAAATGTTTTCCTATTGATTTCTCAGAATATTTAAGATATGCGGCCAGCAGTTGGTGTGGTGTAAAACACTGGACTCTCACATGGCTGATTGCAGTTCAAGTCCTGGAACTGGCGGCGTGCTTTCTCTCTCTCTCTCTCTCTTTGTCTCTCTCTAGTCAAAATTTTAAAAGTAATAATAATAATAATAATAAAATCTAATAAATCACTCCTTTTTAAAAAAGAATATTTTAAATATATTCTGCATACTGTTTTTTTGTTTTTAAAGTTTTTGTCATAGGGCACATGTGCTCACTGGAGAGAGGCAGAGAGAGGGAAAGTAAGCAATCACAACCCGGAGAGGATGGCCACACTGCAATCCCTTCTCCATTCTCTCTGGATTTTGGACACACATGCACATGTGCCAAGTGGGATTTTCAAGCTACCATCTGGGTTCAAACTGCAATCAGCCAGGTGAAAATCCAGCACCTTAAACACCATGCCACCTGCTGGCCCGAATTTTGCTTTCTTAATGTATAAACATGATCAGATGGCTTTACTACTTCCGTATTTCTCTTTTTATTTTATATTTTCCAACTTTTTGTCTCTCTTTATTGTTTTTGGATAATGTCCTTGGAGCTACCTTTCAGTTTACTAATTCTCTCTTTGTCTTTATAATTTGATATTTAACTTATTCATGACTTTTAAAAATCTTACCAATTTATTTTTTATTAGACTCATTTATTTAATTGTATTATTATCATTTAATTTGCAATAGGGCAAGTTCACTTACCTAAGAGAGAAAGAGAAAGAGAGGGAAAGTGAGAAAGGCAGCCACTAAGCCCAGGACTCAAACTGTGATCAGCCATGTAGGAGGCCAGCACTTCAGCTACACCACCTGCTAGCCCCACCAATTTATTAAGTTAATTTTTTTTCCCCAATTCCCATTGTTTGTTTTGTTTCGTTTTGTCTGCTATAGGGTGCATGTACTCACCAGAAAGAGAGAAAGACAAATAAAGAAGTGGAAATCATTCTCACAGGGGAAGGCCATGCTGCAATCCTCTCTTCACCATTCTCCTCTCAGGATTTTGGGCACACACACACATATGCCCAGTGTATTTTTGGAGCATCTGAGTCAGGGACTCAAAGCACAAGGCCAGACATGTGATATCCATCTGTCTTAACCACCAAGCCACCAGCTGACCCAATCAGTCATTTTTAACATTTCTTAAAACTTACAACTGTGGAGACAACACTTTTTTTGTTGAAACATTTCATGTCTTGGCATTCTAAACTATATACTTAATTTTTCCAATATGTAAAACCCTCAGAGTCTAAATATGTTGTTGTTCCAGCCACATGGCCTGGTTAAGGGAGTCAGACTGTGAGGTTCAAGTCCTGGCTCCAGTAACTTGAAACATGCTGGACACATGTACTTTTCTGTCCCAAATCCCAATAGGATGGAAAAATTAACATATGTATATTAATAAATAACACACACACACACACACACACACACACACACACACACATAATGTTTGTAATCTCAAAAAAAAGTCTAGGTAGAGGCCCAGCCAAGGTGGTAAATGAGCTGGAAGCCTATGGAAAGGCTTGGGTTTGTGCCTTCGATCTTACTGGCTAGAAGGCAGGTGGTAGTGGTGGGGATTGTGGCATGGTGAGACCCTGTCAGAGATAGCTATAAATAAATAAACAATTTTTTTTTAAAGTCTAGATAAGGAAGAAGAAACCATGCTAGGTACTTCAAACAGAGGGAATTTAATGTAAGAAATTTGTTATACAAGCAGGATGGCCTGGAAGATTATAGAAAGAGAGGTGATGTTACCTAGAGATTAGTAACTGACAGAAGACACATAAGACACGTACGTCTACGCCTACGGTTAGAGGGGTTAAAGGGTGTTGTTGCTCAGCCCTCAGGAGTGCAGAGCTGCTGATGCTGCATCGGCACCACTGTTATTATTCTGACTTTGGGTGCTACTGCCTAGAAAGCCCAAAGTCCGTACTCATACTGATGCTGCAAAAGCTGGGGAGTGAGTCCACAGTCCCTTTGAAGTTAGTGAATTGCTGCTGATATTTCTGAGGCCCAAGACTCCCCACTGCTGACCTAGCTACCTTGCTATTGCAGCAGACTTCAGTGGTTTGCAGATTCCTGACATTGCCAAAAGCCTAAGCAAAAAGAGAAAAGGAGTGCCTGTCCTCCTCCCCCTATTGATCTCTAGTTCCTTCCATTAGTAGAAAGGAGCCAGAAACAAGCTAATGAGGAAGCTTAGGAAGGATAGTCTTTAGGTTTGTAGTCCCTTGCAATACGAAGGATAGCAAAATGTGGAAATGTTGCTGAATGTTAACGCCAAAAAGTCAATATAATTTCCTTGCATGACCTTTGATCGAGTCAAACCATGGTTGATTTAATCAGCAGAAACCCTCTGGGGTAGGTTTTCCAGAAGCATTAGAATGTTTTCCTTCAAAGATGGCCTTTTGTAATGAATGTAGTCATTTGTTTTTAGGGCAACCTTTCTCGAATGTGTACAGAGAACCTACATTGCATAAGAGCATCCAATTCAGACTTTCTGCATTTTCATGTGTTTACTATGTGTCTCTGTACCCTCTTTCCGTGCTTATCTTTACTTTCCTTTGTAGTAACATATCTGTGATGCTGTATCTCCATCTCGTTTTGTCTAAGTCATTTTCTCTACCTCTCTATTCCTTCCTAATCTCCTACCTCTCTAAGTTTATACCTAATCATTTTACATGGACATGTTTTATTATATATCTACAGAATAGTTTTAAGTTTTCCATTCTTAATTTAAAACAGAAGATGAATAGATAATTTCATCTATTTAAATAAAAAAATATTCATTTTACATGTAGGGGTCACACCAGATTTTTCTTCCAATGACACCATAAAAGAAAAAAGAAAAGAAAAAAAAATTCTTCTCTTCTGATGTGAAAACACTCTTCTTATCTCAGGAACTTTATAAGAGTTGGTATAAATAATTAACATGAACCTAAGTAGAAAACTACTCCATATTCATTCTTGAACTACCTATATTTTATTTGAATTGAATTCATCCCTATCCTCTCATTCCAGTACTTAATCCAGTCAGGCATTAAGTCGAGAAGGGAGGGAAAAAGGTGTAAATCTAGATTGCACAGCTGTAATTCCAGATAAATCACATTCTTCTTTTTTTTTTTTCTCGCTCTCTCTCTCTCTCTTTTTTTTTTTTTTTTGAGAGGTTTTTGCTATAGGGTGCGTGCACTCACCAGAAAGAGTAAGACAGAGAGACAGAAAGCAAGAAATCATTCCCCAGAGGGGATGGCCACGCTGCAATCCCTTCTCCATTCTCTTGGGCACGCACGCCCGGCGTGAGTTTAAGCCACCTGGTCTGGGACTCAGCCCGCGGTCGACTACATGGGAGTCCAGTGACATAGCCATTACGCCAACTGCTGGTCCCACACCAACTCACATATTCTTCTAACCGTATGCCTAGATTGAAGGAAGGGTATAAGAAGGGAACAGTTACATTTCCTGAAAAGGTCAGATCTATGAATTTAGCATAGATTACAAAATGAGCAATAATCCCCAGAGCCAAGTCTACCCTTGTCAATGTTTCCTTTTAGTAGATGGATGATCACTGCTTAGTCTTACCTTCATCCATCCAAAAGGTATGAACAGCATTCCCCTGGGGTGATTTCATTCTCAATTCAGAGTTTGATTTGAGGTTCCTACATCTCCACTGTAGTTCTTGCTTAAAATAGAATCTTAGAATTCTACAGAACCTCCTCATCTAATTATCTCAATTTGTATAAAAAATTACGACAGATATAATGGACTCATTCAAAGTCAGGGAACTAGTTGGTGATAGAACCTTCCTCTTATTTTAGGTGTTACTTAGCACTTCTTGAGCCTTGCAGAGATTGGCAAAAAGTGAAATAAATCTTTGGGGGAAAAAAAGCAATCTGAAATGACTGCATTCCACCAATTAATAAGTTAGCTAGCTAGGTGGAAGTCAGAGTCAAATTAAAGGGGCAATTGTCCAGGCAGCACTCAAGGTATCCATCTCTAAGTTGTGCCAGCAGGGTGGCACCCTTGCATGACTTAATGAAAATTGCTTTCCCAGACTAGGTGCAGCCCTTGTGAATAAAGATATCCTTTGCTTAGGGTGAAAGCAACCAGCACCAGTGTGCGGTGTAGAAGTGGAGAGGGAGAGGATTTCAGTCCTCGTGTATCCTCCTCCCAACCCCCACTGAGCATCCTTGTACATCTACCTAAATCTTCTCTGGGAGACTATTAGCTATGGGTGGGAATGTTTAGCCAAGTGGCAGTAAATAATCATTCACTTGCCTTCTTGGGAGAGTGACTGCTTAACTGAGTGGAGTGCAGAGGTTTAGGTCAGGAAATAGAGGACTGGTTGAAGGCTGCCCTTGAGAGCCTATGTATCTGTCTGTCCTCGCCCCCAAGGGCCTACCAAGCATTCTGGGAATGGCTTGTCAATTACAGAGTTCTCATGGTGTTAATTCTGTAATTCCTCTGTAAACAGTCTGGAGTGACAGAGATTCTGGAGCTGGCACTTCCATCTCTAAGACGGTTCAAATACTTCCTGTGTCTTCATTTTCTGGAGACAAGTTTGAGTTTGCACTCAACGAAATTTGAATCTTGGCTCTGTCTAGCTGTGCCATGACTTGAGGCAAATTCTTTTCAAGCTGCTAAGGATCCTTTTGCTCATCTGTCAAGTGGGCTTTGTCAAAGGATTAGAGATAACACCTATCCTGTACCTGGTAAATATAGGAAGATGGCCATGGGAGGGGAAAGGGTGCTCTGACATCTTTCACTCCACCGCACCCCAGAAGGAGATAATCTCTTGCTGGCAGCCTTCTGCATTGTCAGTGCCACTTACAAACCTTTAGCTTTCATGGCCCAGAGGAGCTGGGCACCAGTGTGGCTGCTGGAAGAGAACAGAAGATTAGACCTCAGGCTTGATTATCCTTTGGGCACCATAAACCCCATATTTCCCTTAGATCCTACAAAACTGAAAGCCTAGGGAATTCCCTCTACTAACAGGTCTCCTGGTAGACTACAAAGTACCCCTACTTATTTGTGAGGAGGAAGGTCATCAGAGTGGTTAAGAAGGAGCATTGTCATCAGAGAGATCTGGGTTTGAGTTCTGGCTTTATTTACTTATTTTTAAAGTTTTATTTATTTCTTCCATGAGACAAGACAGACAGACAGAGACCAGCACTTCCAATAGGGTCTTGATGCCACAATCCATGCCCAGTGTCATTGGGCCTGCCTGGGATACTCTAAAAGATTCTGGACACAAACCCAGGACTGTCACCATGTGGGTCCAGTTGCACCAGCACTGCGTCACTGCCTGGCCCTGTACTTCTACTTTTTACTATCTGCGAAAGCCTAAGGCAAAAGTCAGCCCGTTTTTTCAATTGCAGAACTGAGTAATACTATAACATTATTCTTAGAAAGCTTAAATAAGATCATTTCCTGGCACATAAGAGGCATTATATACACATTGCTATTATCATTTATTATAATCATTATTAGGGCCTCTACTTGGTGAACTGTTCCTGTCTTTCTAAAAAAAACTTCCCTCCCCAGTGGCAGAAGGAGGCAAGGCCTGGCAGTCCCTGAAACAGGTGACAGCCAGGTTAGGCAGAGGGTGGTGACCAGGATCAGGAAACTGGGCTGTGCACATTAAGTTCCGGGTTTATTTGCATTCTGCCAACTCTGGCATCAATAGAGTGAGTTCTCTGCACTGAGGACTCTCTGGTTGCCCAAGGATGGGTATCCTGGAATTGATGTAGCCAGTGATGATCAAACACCCCACCATTAACAGAAATGCTGTTAGTTGAAGGCATGGGATTGGGATGAAAATACAAAGAAAGAGAAAACAGAAGGTCATAGAAGTTACCAATCACACTTGAAATTCAGACGGGAAAGATTTTCTGGCCACACCCTGCTCTCTCCCAGCGTTTTTAGGAAGCTAGGAATAGGAAATAACGGCGCACCGCAGCTCTGACGACTGGACTAAAAAAGCCTTCCCGGAGGTTCAGGAAGCAGGACCAGAACACACATTATCACAGGCCGAGGATGACGAAATAAAACTATCAAATTTTTACGGGCTTCAGGTCAAACATCGTGTGTAATATCTTTTTTTCCCCTATGGGGATAACAGTAGGTGCTCAATAAATATGTCAGCAGGAGGACAATAAAGGAACAAGCAGGAGGAATCAAAGGCCCTTCCTGATTTGCAGTCCTCCCAACCCTGGTCCCCTTTTCAATTGGTAGATCTCAGATTTGTTCGTCCTACGAACACTTCCATAATCCGATGGCGAACCCCTCAGTGTCCACCAGGGGTGCTGAGATGAAGGGAGACGTGTTTCTCCATGGTCATCTAATCCAGTATTTCTTCCCTTAAATCCAGAGTCGCCGACAGTGGAAATTAGACTCTCCAGCCCGCTCCCCCAAGGCTGGACAGAGGCAAGGTCTCCCCTCGCCGCCCCCTCCACAGCCCCGGCGCAGGAAG
Organism: Tupaia belangeri chinensis; assembly: GCF_000334495.1. Taxonomy (NCBI): domain Eukaryota; kingdom Metazoa; phylum Chordata; class Mammalia; order Scandentia; family Tupaiidae; genus Tupaia; species Tupaia belangeri. The sequence continues at coordinate 779,010 of NW_006160040.1, read as the reverse complement.
GCTGCATCAGATCGGTAAGCAAACCCACCCTCAGGGAGGCCCCGGGAGCGCGAGGGCGCATG
>NW_006160040.1:760976-778560 GCF_000334495.1 Tupaia belangeri chinensis | reverse complement strand
CTGCCGCCCGCAGCGCCTCTCCCGCAGCCCCTAGCCCCCTGCGTCTTTCCCCTCCCCCTCGGCCTTTGTTTGCGAGAAACCGACCGGGGGCACGGGGCTGCTCCCGAGCGCCCGGGCCCCGCCGCGGATCACCACCCGCCTGCTGACGCCGGAGCCTGTGGTCGGCGCCGCTCGGTGGCTTTCTAAAATCAGAGGGGAAAAGGGTAGCCTCCGGGTTAGCACTGGGCGCCCTGAGTGGGAAGAGCGAAAGTGTCATTGCTTTTTGACTGGAGAAGCCTTTGCTTAAATATGGTGGTAGGAAAAAGTGTACGCTGGTGTGCCAGTGATGATGTCAAATTTAAAAACAAACTTTTAAAACTTACCGTTTTAAAGCCCTCAGAGTTGGAGCTCATTCATTCGATTTGAAAGCGCCTACCCAAGGCCAGGTGCTGGCCAATGGTTGTTGGTGGATCCAGTGACCAAGACAAAGTAATGGGACAGCACCTCTACGGTGGGTGCCATAGGGTGGCCTTGCTGATCCAAGTTGTTTAAACCAAAAAAGGAGTGAGAGTGGATGAGGCGAGGCCTTAGAAGGGAGAGGCGATGGCCCTTTGAAGAGGAAGTTTTGCCTAGTGGCAGACTGCACCACTCTTGGTGTAAGCCATAGATGAACTCAGGGGTAACCACTTGAGATCCAGTGGGTGGAATTCTGGGCAACACCTTTTTTTTGTATGTAAAAATTAATCTGTTCTCTTAAGAATTGAATTGAATCCAAATATTGTGGCCATGCTTCATCTACTGGGAGCCAATATTTTTAGTTTACTTAAAATAGAATCAGAATTAAAATATTTTTGTGTAATACAGTTCTCTTCTTCATCTTCATTTTTTTGTTTTGTTTTGTTTTGTTTTCCTTGACCCAATTTATGCTAGAAATCTGTACTTTAAAGCCCATTTCACCTTGAGGTAAAGGGTGCTGAGGCTTCAGAGTATGGAACTACTGTGTTGAAGTAAGACTTCTGAGTGACATTGATGCAGGCAGAGTTTCTCTGACTGGTGGCCATCTGGCACCCATGTTTTCTCAGCTGTTCAGCTGCCTGTGTATTCAATCTACCCAAGCAGCCCAAAACGCTCTATCCTGTGGTTTGTGTATGGGAGTAGAGACCTTGCTAGAATCACAGACTAAGACCTGAGTGCTAGTTCCAGGTTTGTCACTAGCTGGGTGACTCCTGGCAGACCTCTTACCTGTTGCCTGCCTTTTTTCTCCTATTTGAAATATTAGTATTGGGGCGAACCACATCTTACACTTCTGCAGTGCGAATGTCTGCATTCACTCACGGACAGTGTAGCTCTGCCATGGGTAGACTTTAGTCATGGGAAGACTATTTTGTTTCCAATGCTTGAGTATCTTTGAATTTTCTGTATAGATAATCAAAGTATAAAGAACTACTCATTGCTCGGTTTGATAAATGCAGTTGTAGGTTTGTCTTCTTTTGGGGGGGTTGTTTCTTACATGTTTTCCTCCAGTCTGGCTACCCAAATCCTGTAGTTCATTTACCTACTTTAACCATCCCTGGAATAGTAAAGTGAGGATTTTATGGAAACTACTAAAACATTATAAGCAGAAGGGTGAACTGTGGATTTTAATACTCTCCAGCTTCTCCTCACGAAGGAACTCCTGTAGCCCTAAGCCTCCTGGACAAGGAAATGTGGCTCTAGTCCAGCCTGGGTCCTCTTCTGTGTCTCCAGTGTTCTTATCTCAGACCCGAGAGCCCATGTGGGGCATCGCTTTCCTGGTCAGGGTTCCAGTTACTAAACCCTAGACTTGCCTGAGGAGTTTACTCAAGTCGTAAACTTTGATTTCTAGGGTGGATTTGCTTCTCCGCAGCATGTGCTGAAGATTGCTGTAGCTCTCTGTCTCTCTCATTAGAACATCTTCCAGCCACATGCCTAGCAGTCTCCGGCTGACGTGTAGGGTTGAACCTGAAGCCGTTTTGGTGGATTCCGCCTTCCTGGGCAGAAATCTGGAAGCCATGACACTTGCTGGGCAGCCCTAGTAGCCACTGCCAACCTTGCTGTCAAAAGCTCAGGCCTGCTGCTGGGGCTCACACCTGATAGAGTGTCAGGGTGAGAGGAGAACATGAAAGAGGATGAGACTAATTTCCATCAGGAGGAGGAGAGACTATGTGAATTGTGCCTTGGAGCTGGCCAGCTGGATAAGGGAACAAGGACATTCCTGACCCTATGACTAAAATAAAGCTGTAGTTATGCAGACCTGGATGGTTGTAGACTCACATTTGTTTGTAGGGTAGCTCCGGCCACTGTGACCAGACTATCCATGGATGGGTGACCTTGGATGGAGCTGCAGAGATAAACAGGGCCAGGTTTGAAGGGTCCCACTGCTTTGTGTGTGAGCCTGCAGCTTCTCTTGGAGGCAGTGGCTGGGCCATCATATTTTACAGTACAAGTGAAATATTGAGCGGTATAATGGAATGCAGTGCCTCTCAGTCTCAGAGTGATGAGGAATGGTTTGTAAACTTTATAATCAGTTAGAAGAATTAGATACAATATAACATGAATTAAGGGATGCGGCTAGGAGACCACTCCCTTTGTAGGGTATGGTCTTGTTAAATAAAGCAGTTTCAGCTCCTGGGATCGACTGTGAGATGGTCCTAGAAATCGTTTCTGGTCCTAGTGAAAAACGTCCTGTCCATAACTGACCTCAGTCTGCCTTAAGTGGTAGTGCTGGGTCTGGGAAGATAGGGCTGTTTCCTCAGGGGAGAACTCCACTCAGGAGGCACCTTGGTTGTAGGAAACACTGGGTTCTGAGCCAGAGTCTGGCTGTACACCTGCTGTTGCACACCTGGCCTGGCTCACTAGCTGTAGGTCTAGGAGGAGAGTCCTCAGGCCTTGGGATCAACTACAGGTAGGTTTCCTAACAGCCTTACCTTTTATTAGCCCTCAGTCCTTTGTCACTTGCTTTAGCTCTCCATCTTCGGTTTCCTCATCTGGAAAACGAATTAGTAATGGCCCCACAGTGAGGATCAGATCAGTTAATGTCGATAAAGTCTATGGCATAATGTTTAATTCATAGTAATCTCTCAGTGAACAGTAAATCTGTTGGCGTTTACTCTTACTAACCTCTCAATTGCATTTTGTAATCTTAAATAGGAATATCTACAATCTTTTTACAAGATTGTGGGTATTTAATAAACATTCATCACTTTGGGTCCAGCACTTGGCCACACCTTCGCTTAACCCTCCTGATAGTTAACAGGATTTCCAGTTAATCTTTTCTATTCCCTTATGGAAAGCTAAATTTCTGTGTATTGTCAAGTTTTAGTTAAATAATACAGGAACATTTTCAAAGCGTCTGGTCTGTCTCCTTGAAGGAATGCTTGGGGAAATCGGTCGGCTAGTGGTTTTAGTCCAAGGTCTGGATCCAAACATGGGGTGGCCCTGCACGTATTGCCCAATCGCATGCCTGACATTGCACTTAAAAATTTTGGAAGAGCCTTTCCATCTTTAAATTTTTCTAATTTCTTATTGTCAGGGAAAAGAACATTGTTATTTTAAGCATATTTTATACCCACTTCAAGGTGTGTAAAATGTAAAAGATTTGCAGATGAGAAGAAAAGACAAAAGCTTTCATTCAGGGGTGACAGCTGAAATTTAGAGAGGTAGAGATTGAACATTGATAATTGTATGAAGACTCATCAGGATAGGTTTTAGTCTGGTGTTGCTCTTGTCAGTCCCTCGTTCGAGAGACAACTCGAGTGTCCCACCACCACTCACATCCGTCCAGTTGTGTGTTCTTACCAGGCCAGTGCCACACTGGAACTTTAACCAGCAGTAGAAACAACATGTTCCTTCATTCCTTGTCCTAGACAATGTTTGCTTTCTTTTTCTCTTTGCTTTCTTTTTTTTTTTTAGTTTTGTTATAGAACGTGAGCACTTGCCAGAGAGGTGGGAGTTGCGGGTGAGAAATCACCCTTCCAATGGGTGTGGCCCTGCTGCAGTCTCTTCTCTCTCTTCCATTCTCCTTTTGGGATTTTGGGCATGCATACACGTGAAGCTACCAGGTCTGGGACTTGAACCATGTAGTCGGCCATGTGAGATCCAGCCACCTTAACCACTACTCCACTGGCTGGTCCTGCTTGCCTTCCTTAGGGAGCAGCCCTTATCTTTATATGATGTTACAGAACAAATCAAAAATCAGCTGAGACAGAGGTAGTCTTCCTGACACCCTTAAACAAGAAGCCAGAATGTTCGAAGTTGTTCAGATACCTTACTGGAAAGAACGTCATCAATGTGGTTCTAATCAATTGGATTAATCTGGATAGTATGAGGTGGTGAGGTCTTGTAACGATTTTAACTTTTGGAGGATTTCTTTAGGTATAATCACTTTGAGAGGGTAGAAAACTGGCCCCCTCTACTTCAGTCTCCCTCTATTGGTCCCTGAGGCCAGGCCCAGGAGTTTGTGTTGTTCAAAATCTCCTCAAATGGGAGCTATAGCAGGCTTCCCCTCAGCCAGCCTCTGCTTACACTCAGCAGTTTTATTTCTTCAAGTACCAGAGTAGATGGCATGGGCGATGCTTTTGTGCCTTCTTTTTGTAAACAGTGAAAGAAAGCATCCGTCACAGTACATAAAAAGGAAGGGACGCTTTAGTTTGAAAATGTTCTTTCATTGCATTTAAGTGGCCCTTTTTAGCAGGTGTCTGTTAAAATCATTATCCTACATACTGTAAACTTGCTTTGTGCCAGTTTAGACTGGAGAGCAAACCCGATCATATTGCAGGAAGGTTTTCTAATTATGCGCGAGCTTAGTGAGAACTGGCAAATAAGCACGTGTGGCGCCCCCGGAAGTGCCCTTCTGGCATGCCCGGCACATTGTGACATTCCGTGCTTTGCCGCTGACAACACGTTTTCAAGTTTCTTTAGCGCAGTGGCAGGCCTTTGTTTGGTGTTGTACAGACAGCGTGGTTTCCTAGTCTGACCTTTCATCTTTCTTCCCTTGCCAGCTAAAACAGTCTTTTCATACAGGGTGGCATGGCACCTTTGAGAACTTGCCAACTTTAGTTCATATGGTAACTTGGGCAGACACGTTGCCAGTGAACCAATTAGTATTTTTGTCCATCCCTTTCCCATTTCTCCATCATGTTCAGAAAGTACTCATTTTAATGGAAATTAGACACTAATGATCTAATATCTCCTTTTGTCTTTTGCAGGTGCAAGATTATCATGGACATAAAATCTGTGACCCTTACTCTTGGCTTGAAGACCCGGACAGCGAGCAGACAAAGGTAGTTTTGGCTTATAATTAATGATGAGGCCGCTTTGGTAGGTAATCCTGAACTCTAGATGTCAGTCACTGTAACTTTTCCTTCTTAGTATCTTCTTGTGTTTTCTGCCACGGGATGGTGAGTATACCTCTTGCATTTCAAACGATTTCATGAAAAAAAGACAAAAACATGTTTAGTCCCAGACAAAACTCAAGTAACTATTGGGTCATTGGGAATGTCATGATGCATTTTTGCATAGAAAATTATTAATGCAGTAATAATCAAACACACACTAAATTAGGACCTGCCTGTGGTTTGGTGGTTAAGGGAGTTGTATCCCACCTGGCTGACTGTGGGGTTCTAGTCCTAGATCTGGCAGCTTGAAAAATATACCAGGTATATGTTCATATGTACCCAGAATTCCAAAAGGAGGGAGTAATGTAGGAGAAGGGATTGCAGTGTGACTACGCCCTGTGGAGGGTGCCTTCTCCCTTTCTCCTTTCCCATCTCTGTGCCTCTCTCTGGCATGTGCATGTGCCTTCTAGTAAAATGTTTTTCAAGCCAGATTATAAATACAAGAACATTCTTGTGTCTTATAGAAGTAAGGGGATGGAGGGAAGAAACTTCTGCCCTGTCTGAAAGCATAAAGCTTTCTTTTCTTTTGGAGAAGCGCATAGTATTTCAAGGGCCCAACTCAAGTCTCATTTCATTAATGACGTTGCCCATGACTACCATGTTTCCCAGATATTTTTCCCTTCTTGGGATTTGTCATTTCTATGTGCTTTATGTGGTTCATAAAGTTTGCCTGAGTCAGAGACTAGTGTTTCTAACATTTGCCTCAAACTCTTTGATTCTGTTTATAAGCATACTGTGTATTACCTAGTACTTAAAAACATGTGTATCATGTCTATAATGTTCACCATTTTAGAAATATGTTTGAGCTTGTTTAGAATCCCATAGCACTATATATATATGTATAAATTGTACTTTAGGTAGTTTTCCAGCCAGCCTCCAGAAGCCCATATTTGAACTCTTTCCGTATCTATATTCTCATGTCACTACATAAACCAGTGTTCTTTGGAGAATTGAATCCAGATTTCTAAAGCAATTTGTATTGACTGGGAAAGCATCCTTCCTAACGTGGACCTGCCCAGTAGAGCTCGAATTCACCTCTCGCCTTCTTTCCGCTTTGATAAGGAGAGGAACAGGGTGCAGAGGATAGCCAGGGCACAGTGATATCTGGAAGAGGAGAAAGTAGCAGTAGTTGGAGGTTGCTCCTACTTAAGTAAATCCCATCGCCACCTCTTCTCTAGTTCCCTTGCCCTGGCTGACCTGCTGCTCTTTCCCCATCCTCACTTGTTCTTTGTGATTAGTCTCTTTCCTTCTGTGCCCACTGCAAAGTTCTTCCACCTTCTTACTTCCTTCATCCCTGTAGTAAACACACCATTTTGAGATTTTTCTGATGTTTTTTACTTCTGTTTACAGTTCTACATTTGCTTTCTTTCCTTATTGCATTCAAGAAAGACAAAATGTCTTAGGACTGAGAAAGATTGATATTTGAGTTTTAATTTTTCTTTTGAGAAGTCTTGGGTTTTAAAAGTGGATAGGCAGGATTCCAAAGTGAGGAATAGGTGAATATCCTTAGGAGTGGTAAAGATAAGCTCTGCAGGGACCAGCAGTTAGCGTAATGGCTATGTTGCTGAACTCCCACGCAGCTGACCGCGATTCTAGTCCCGGACCCGATGACTTAAACTCACGCTGGGTGTGTGTGCATGCATGCCCAAGATCCTGAGAGGAGAATGGAGGAGAAGGGATTGCAGCGTGGCCATCCCCCCTGAGGGGTGATTTCTCACTTTCTATCTCTCTGTCTCTCTGGTGAGCACACGCACCCTATAGCAAAAACCTCTCAAAAAAAAAAAAGATAAGCTCTGCAGATAAGCCTTAGAGGACTGGGTGTGGTGTTGCCTTTGAGCTGGGATTGGGGATTGAGCCTGAGAGTATACAGTCACAGGTGGTTGTATAACCCGTAATGGATAGACAACATTAGGAGAGAACACGAATTTCAGTTCTTGGGAAACTGTCACCAAAGACTCCCTGTGATCTCTGTCCCAAGTATTGGGTACAACCTGGGTTTCGTTGATGAGCCTTTGACAGTGATCTTCTGAGTAATTCAGCAACATCAAAATGACCCAGGTTCTGTTGGTGTTCATGAATGTACACTTCTCTGTTCCTTAGTAGATGATGGCTGGTCTTTATTACTAGATGTCAGGCTTCTAATTAGTGGATGAAACTTTGCTAATTAGTGATCTTACAGTCAGCCCTTGATAGAAGCTAATAGCATTGGAATACATGCTATTATTTTTTGCAGTATACATTTATTGGATGCTTACTTTGTGTAAGACTTTACTTAGGAGCTTTGCATACCCTGTCTCACTTAATTTCTTTTTTACCTTTTTTTTCATTGCCAGATGGAGATAGAATGCCCCCCGCCCCCACTCCCGCCGTGGTGCCTGATCCTTTTCCTCTGTTCCTCCATTCCCTCAAGGTTCTGGACACTCATGCATACATACTCTGTGTGCTTCAAGCCATCGGGGCCAGGATTTGAACCACAGTTCGCCATGTGAGATCGGCTCCCTATGCACAGTGCTTAATTGCTGCACTGTGGGGCTGGCCCTCTCACTTAATTCTTAAACATTAAAATAGATAGTTTTGGGACCAGCAGTTGGCATAATGGCTATGTCACTGGACTCCCACGTGGTTGACCGCAGTTTGAGTTCTGGATCTGGTGGCTTAAACTCACGCCAGGCAAATGTGTGTGCATGCCCAAGATCCCAAAAGGAGAATGGAGGAGAAGGGATTGTGGCATGGCCATCCCCCCTGGGGGGGTGATTACTCACTTTCTGTCTGTCTTTCTGGTGAGCGCACGCACCCTACAGCAAAAACCTCTCAAAAAAAAAAGATAGTTTTATTTTCCCATGTGAGAGATGAAGCAATTGAGGTACTGAGTGATAAGTAACTGACTGAAGGCCATCCCGCTGGTCAGTGTGTGGCCAGGAGTGGGGCTCAGGTAGCCCAGGTTATTACCAATTTCACATTAAAAAAAAAATAAATGAAAGCAAAAAGACTCTGAGTTGCAATAGCTTTAGGGATGTGAGCTGTAGGATTTATTCATGCCTGTGCTTGCCTTGAGACTTTGTAGGCCCTTTTGTCTGGGCGCTGGGCCTCGGCTCATGCTGGCCTACCCAGACCTCATGCCTCAGGGAGCAGAGGAGGCAGCTCCTGCCTTTGCTCTGCTTCTTCGGTACCCACCTCTCTTACCGCTCCCTAAACAGGCTTGTAATGGGTGTGAGCTAGTATATCGTCTAGGATCTGCTGAATTAGATTGGTCTCAGGCTGAAAAGGCAAAGTGTGACATGAAGACAAAAGCAGCATAGGTATTTTCCACTTGTAGTTAGAAGCGTGTCCACAGAGGTGCATTAGCCATACCTTCTTAGAAAAGAGGAGAATGTTTACTTAGCCCCAGAAACAAAGAAGCTGCTGCTTACACTTTGAATAAAAGCTAGTCAGAAAGTGAGAAACATTATAGCCCTTTTATATGAAGATCAGAAGTGCTATTGGTAGGTCTTTGATTTAATCTCGTATTTAATATAGGTAATCCATTTCTGACAGTGCCTGGCGTTTAAGGCTTTATCCTTTATAATAGTATAGAAGAGCAGACTCTAACAGAAAATTCTCAAAAACATAGCGGGTAGGGGATACTGGAGTTTTTCTAAGTAAATCCTTTCCAACTGTCAAGGCCTGTGTCACCTTATTTTATAGATCTTCTCGCTTATAAACTCACAGTTCAGTTGATTCTCTGAAACAAATCTAACTTTGCTATGAAAGATTAATTGAATTGGTAAAGAAGAACTAAAAATACATAATATGTCTATAATTAATATTTTTCTAATAATCACATTAAAAAAGAAAAAAAAAGAATTACTTTCAGTTGCTACAGTATTTTATTTAATATCCTCAAATCATTTTAACACATAATTGATATAAAATATTAAGATATTAAAATATTAAGGTATTTTATATTCTTTTTTTCAAAAATACCAAGGTAAGTTACTTATTTTTTTACAAATTCAGGTTTTTTTAAATATTTTTATTTTTATTTTTCTAATTATTTTATTTGAATTTATTTCTTTATTTACTTATTTTAATTAAGGACAGAGTGAAAGAGAGAGAGAGAGAAAGAAAGAAAGCCACCAGGTCTAGAACTTGAACCACAGTCAGCCATGTGGGAGTCCAGTGCTCTTAACCACCATGCCACCTGCTGACCCCAATTTTTTTTTTATTTTTATTTTTTGAGCGTTTTTTGCTATAGGGTGCATGTGCTTGCTAGAAAGACAGAGACAGAGAGACAGAAATCAAGAAGTCACCCCTTGGGGCGGGGGAGGGGAGGTGGCCATGCCGCAATCCCTTCTCCTCCATTATCTTCTCAGGATCTTAGGCACGTACGCACACACACCTGGCATGAGTTTAAGCCACCAGGTCCGGGATTTGAACTGCAGTTGACTACATGGGAGTCCAGCAACATAGTCATTACGCCAACTGCTGGTCCCTCAAGTTCAGCTTTTAAAATGCAGTGTGTATTTTATACTTAGAGCACCCCTTGGTCCAGGCCAGTCTCATTTCAGGCGCTCAGGAGCCTCATGTAGGTAGTAGCTGCCATCTTGGACCATAAAGATATAGGCCACCCTTTCTTGTAAGATGTAAAGAACATAACTAAAAATTGGAAGATTTTTTTCAAAAGCAGAATTTATTTCAGGTATTTAACAGTTTAATATTAATATGTAACAGATCAAATAAAGGTGTATAATTATCCTCATTATATTTAAGGAAATTAAAATTCAGAACTAAAAGGAGGAATACCAGTACTTGAGCAAAATGACACATAACATTCAAAATGACAAATATGATTCAAAACAGCTTAATAGAGTAGCATGTTCTGTCACATTATTTTTATGTTTTGCAAAGATTTGACCAGTGCTTTCAACATGAACCATAATTTGGTAGAAGAGAAAATAAAATGATCATTCATTATAAATTATATGAGTATGTGTCTAGAAAATTGAAGGGAAGTAACTGAAAACTTACTAGAATGAGTGAGTTCGCTAAAGTAACTAGCTACAAAATACAAAATGAATAGTATTGCTATTTACCGTAATTTTTAAAAATTCATCGTTACTATTTTTAATTTGACTAGAGAGAGAGAAAGAGAGAGAGGAAAAGTGAGAAAGCAGTCCACCAGGTCCAGGACTTGAACTGTGGTCAGCCATGTGGGAGTCCCACACCTCAACTACCTTGCTACCTGCTGGCCCCTACCATTAGTAATTTTAAAAGAACCCATTTGATAGCAAGAAGAAAAAGCAAATACCTGAGAGCAAATAAGAGATTGTAAGCCTACCAGGATAGTAGTAATATTGCTTTCAGACATGTGGAGATGTAGAAAAAAGGGCTAGTTTGAGATATTAATAATAATGAAAAGTTGGAAATAGTTATTTCCAAAAATTATGAAGTCCTTAAGCATAATGTAGTACATCCACTTGAAGAAATAGTATGCAACTACTAAAAAGTTGGTTTGTGAAGATTGCTAACTAATAGGGAAAAATGCTTATGGTATAGAAAAGGATGCAAGATCTCAGTGGTCTAAATTATTACAACTTAGAAAAATACTATGTAAAAACTATTCTGGGAGAAACTATATGAAAATACAAACTAAGAGGAAGAACCTGGATTACACACTCTTTAGATATTTATCAAGTGCGATATGATCTTCAGTTTAACCTCACTGGTGTAAATGGGACTTCAGGGTAACCCATGCAAGTTTCAGCATGAAGTGCCGGAAAGGGAGGTTGCATTGCAGGTCTTAAAAATGATGTGAGGCTACATAGGCAGGTGTTAGCTGCCAGTTAGCCCATGCTCCCATTTCATAGGCATTTCCTCCTGGTCTTTTGCAGCTTGAGGCATAGAGGAAGTTTGTAGCAGCCTCTAATCTGAGTAACAAGGGTCTGCTCTCCCATCCCCTTCTACTGATGTTACTATGCATGTGGTTGACTTCCTAGTCTACCTTCCTAAATTTCCTACTGGCATGCACATTTATTCCCAAGGCAAATAAAGAAGCAAGCCCTTAAACCCTACACTTTTCATTAGCTCCTCCAACTTCTTTCTCCCTGTCTTTCTCCTGGCTCCTTCGGGCTGCCCTATTTAGATCTTATTTAATCATGGGCCATCTTCCTTTCTTTCTCTGCCTTTCTCTGCATACCTACCATGGACATCATTGAAGCCTCCCTTTCCTCTGTCAACACTAGCAATAACATCTCCCATCGATGTGCACCATTCTCTTCAAGATCAGTGGTGGCCCAATTGCCAAATTTAGAGACTTGCGAATATTAGCGTGTATTCTTCAGTAGGGATGTGGAGCACATGTCCAGGGAGAATTGTGGAAATTTTTGTGTAGTGTATACTGCCAAGGGCGCTGCTCTTCCCACTCAACCCTTCATGGACTCTCAGACCTTGGGCACTCCCAAATGTATTTACATTGCTTTCATCATCAAGGCGGTATCTTAGATCCCCAGCGGAATACTAAATTATTATTTATCCCCCTGACATCTTCATCCTTGGCGCCAGTCAGTCTGCATTACGCCATTGTGCCCCTTCCTGTTAGTAATAAATTCTTCTCTCTTCGCATGTACATTCTCTATCCCATCAGGCTCCTAGGCACTCAGGCACACGTGTCTGGCATGTTTCTCAAGCCATTAGGTTCTAGACTTGAACCATGGTGGGTCATGTGGGATCTGGTTTTCCATTTGCATGGCTTAACTGGTATCCTACAAGGATGAACTATAAATTCTCGCTACTTCTCTGGCTTGGTTTCACAATCCCAAATTGTAGATAGAAGCAGCATAATCTGTAACCTCAAGCTCTTTTACCTCATCTTATTGTGTCTTCATCCTCTTAGCTGAATATTCTAGAAGTTAATATAGAGTTACTGAAGGAGAGAGACACAGAAAGGAAGCATTTACAGATTTACACCTTCCAAGGAATAGCTGCCTTAATTGTAATTAATCGTCAAATCTGGCTCACAGAAACTGTCCTAGGGCTTGAGTACAGGAGTTAACCAAATGTGAACATCAGCTGCATATATCTAGTGTCATTTTTTTTTTTTCTCCAGGAGCTTCTCTGGGCAAAATGAGAGCAACAACAACTCAATTTTCTCTTTCCTGGATCCAGAGAAAAGTTTAACAGAAATCAGCACATACCCTTCTCCCACACACACATACATATACAAAGAAAATGTTTTTATTTTTTGAGAGGTTTTTGCTATAGGGTGCGTGCACTTGCCAGAAAGACAGAGACAGAGAGACAGAAAGCGAGAAATCACCCCCCAGGGGGATGGCCACACCGCAATCCCTTCTCCTCCATTCTCCTCTCAGGATCTTGGGCATGCACACACACGCACGTGGCCTGATTTTAAGCCACTGGGTCCAGGACTCGAACCACATTCGGCTACATAGGAGTTCAGCGACATAGCCATTATGCTAACTGCTGATCCCAAGAAGATGGTTTTGTGTACATTTCATTCCTTCTAAAATAATAAGATACAATTGCCATTTGTTTCAGAGAAGATTAAAGAAATACATACACAATGTAAATCTTTTCTAGGGTATTGTAAACTCCCCATTCTCAATCTCACATTGACCAAATGATTGAATAATTAGAGGTAGTCCCATTACACCTGCTGATAAGGAGCTATGAAAAGAGGAATCACGCTGAGAGTGTGTATGCTCTTGTCCAAAATCCCAGAGGAGAATGGAGGAGAAGATATTTTGATGTGGCCATCTTTCCCGGGGGTGAGGGTGATTTCTCACTTTCCCTCTCACTGTCTCTGTCTTTCTCTCTCTAGCTAGCACATGCACCCTATGGCAGAAACCTTAAAAAACAAATGAATAAATAAAAAGAGGGCAGGAATCTTTTAGTTGTATCAGGTAAGAAACTTAGAAGTGTCATCTTCTTCACTGTCCCAGCACTGTTTCTGTCTTTGGCAGGAAAGATTTTAATCTGAGAGGAATTCTGATCATCTCTAAAATATGTAAATAGCCCCCGGGGTGGGGGGTAATATCTTGCTTTCTGTCTCTGCCTTTCCAGCAAGCACAGGCACCCTATAGCAAAAGTCTCAAAAAGTAAAAATCAGAATAAAATCAAAGAGTTAAATCACATACTTTGGGATTTCTATGTGGACATTTTTATGTCACAGAAGTCATTAGAAAACAAAGTTTAGGAGAATACACACATGCTTTCCCTGCACTCTTTCTTGTCTGCCCTGAAATCAGGATTTTTGTCTGTCTGCTTGCTTTTGTTTTTATTCTTGTTCTCCGAGAGCAACCCTAAAAGTGAAGCACGAAGAGTTTCTGCTCTGTTCTAGTATTTGTCTGGCTGGATCTTCCTGGACCTTGTGCTTTCCTGAGCGTGGATCCAGAGCCAGCCATTGGTAGAGGAGATGGGCTTAGGTGGGCAGAGATTCGGGGGTTTGATTGCATTTCCCCATCAGGCCGTTGCAGTGTCAGGCAGAAGAGGAGCCATCAGAATGGAGGCTTCCTGTGCCTGAGGAGTAGTTAAATGTTTCTGAACCAAAGGCTGTTGGGGCTGAGGAACACCAGAAGTTAAAGGTATAAAAGGCAGGTTTGGTTTATACCGTTCTTTGAAGACTTCAAAACAGACTGGAGCTATCGTTTTTGTGGATAGTTCCTGCATCCTGGGTTTGCAGGCGTGTCTGATGTTTCTATTAAAAACCATGGAAGAGTGGAATATTTGCCAAATGCGTGGAGGAGGCAGAAGACCCAGTAGCCCTGTTCTTCTGTTTTCTTGTTTTGTGACCACAGTAAGCTTCCTATTCTGGGATGTATTTTCTTCATCCATAAAAAGAGTAAAATCATGGGACCAGAAGGTGGTATAGTAGTTAAAAGCCTGGACTCCCATGTGGTCAACTGCAGTTCAAGTCCAGTGGCTTGAAACTCACACCAGACGTGTGTGCCCAAAACCACAAGAGGAGAACAGAGGAGATAGGATTGCGGCATGGCCATTGCCCCTGGGGGGCGGGGGGGGGTGTGATTTCTTGCTTTCTGTCTCTGTCTTTCCAGCAAGCACAGGCACCCTATAGCAAAAGTCTCAAAAAGTAAAATTCAAAATAAAATGGAAGAGTTAAATCACATTCATTCATTTAGCGCTAATGAGAAAATATATGTAAAAATTCATTTTACGAACAGCAAAGCACCAAACAAGAGAAGATGGTGCCACTCTAGCACTGCTGCTTAAATGCATTGGGATACAGACCTCCGGCTCGAATCCCCTAGTTGCTTAGTCAGAATGTTGAACTCTAAAGATGCCTCTCTCTTTTTATCTCAGCCACAAAATTTAGCTGGATTTTCCCTGTGAACTCCAGGTTTTTCATAAAAGTTAGGAACTGTGACTTTTAAGTGTGGTTTCACTGTTCTAAAGTGTGGTGATTAAATGAGGCCAGAGATTACCTTAAGCTATTTGGTAGTGTCCCTTTTAATTGGTACCTCATGAATCCCACTGGCAAAGCTACCTATGAATCGCCATTGCACCCCTTCATTAATGTCTCGTATAAGGACCTGGTTAGAGATTTACTGCTGTGTGTCATCTCATCCCTAGAGGAGATGGGAAATGCTTTAAGCAAATACAGTATCTCCAAGACGTCTAAGGTCTTACATGTCTCATTACCTCCTGTGGGAAAGTTCAGCCTTGTTACATTTTATAAATATGCTTCTCACAAATCCACAATCGAAATATGTGTTAGGTAAGAACTTCCTTTTGCTTTCTGGATGGGATACTTATAAAAAGTACAAGAGAGCCAGCTGGTGGTATGGTGGTTAAGGTGGTGGGATCCCATGTGGCCGAATGCGTAGTTCAAGCCCTGGACCTGGACTTGAGAATCAAGCCGGTGCATGTATGTGCGTGTCCAAACTCCTGGAAGGAGGGAGAAAGGGAGAAGGGATTTTAGTGTGACCACACTCCATGTAAGGCGCTTTCTCACTTTCCTGCTCTGTTGTGCAAGTGCATGTGCCCTCTCCAAGTTAAAAAAAAAAAAAAGTGAAAGTATTAGAAATTGCTAGTACTGAGTCATTTCTCTCTTTTGAGCACTGCTCTCCCTTCTTTTCCTATCTCCTTTCTGTTCTTTTCTGTTAACAATGTCTTGATCCAAACTGTAAAAACTGATTCTGGCCCCACTAGGCAAATAAACCATTATGGCAGGTGAGAGCAGCTCCTCGGGTGGACCGAAGGCCAGGCTTACAGCAGGCAGGAACCAGGTACTGGTAAGGCTCTAGGCCTAGAATTTGCTGTTTGCGATCAACACAGCTGGTAGCATCAGTTACCTCCAGTCGTGCAATCTTCTGTCCCTTATTGAGGTGTCTGTACCCCAGAAGAGGGCATCTTGGTTGTCCAGGCTCGGGATGTGTGCCTTCCCCCTCAGCTCTACTGGGACAGTAAGAGAAGACTTGGTAAGAGCCTCTGCTCTGGCTTCTGCAGTGCCAGGACGGCTACCTGGAGATTCTGCCCCATTTAGAAGGGAGGCCACTAGGGAGAGAACAGATTTGGACTGTCCCAAATGCCACAGTCCTGCAGGTCTCATTTTCTCTTCTTTCTCTGTATATGCCCTGTTCCTTCGCCTGCCTTTTCATTCCTCCCCGTCCTAAGTTTACTTCATGGGCATTGTTGTGAGTGGGACGGATGTGGCCTACACAGTGTAGAATTTGCATTCTAACTTAGGAGAACTGGAGATTAGAGATGGGCAAGCCACGTGACCTTTGAGCTATTAGTGGTCAGTGATGAGGAGAAGCCATGTCTATGGTGAGTAGAAGCTAGGACCCTAGCCTGATACATTACTGGCGTCAAAAGCTCCATTTTAGAAAAGCGGGTCCTAAACCCTTGATGAAAGGCTGCAAGTCTGTGTGCAGAGAAAGTTGCTGTTTTCTTTGTAGGCAGCTACCCAGCTTTGATTTCAGCACTTTTTCTGTAAGATAATTGGCATCAGGTGTGGTATCTGGGGAAATGGTTGTCAGAGAACTAACAACTCAAGAATTAAAGTAACTGACTTCTTTTGACCTCTTTTTTTTCTTCTTCTTCTTTTCTTTTATTTTCAGTACCTAAGTACCTAAAATCCATTCACCATCCCATTCTGCCATGGCCAGGGAGAAAGTATCCAGTCATTCACTCATGAAAAGGCCCTGGGACACTTGTTAGAAATACACACACCAGCGCTCCACTTCTGGTGTATCTGATTTCTATAGAACTCTGCTTCTACCCTCGGTATTTCTTCAGAGCCACAAAGTTTGGGAAGACTGCGCTAGAGAGTGACTAGAGAATGGCTGTAATGATAACCTGGTTTAGCTAGGGTTCATTTTCAAGGCACTGATGGTCTAAGAGATGCCTCACTCCATGTATAGCATCTTTGCATTAGAGAAGCAGCATTGATGGTTCTGATGTTTCTCATGGAGTGAAGCCAAGGCATAGGTCACAGTGAAGACGCTGATCATAGACC
The DNA here is from genome assembly GCF_000334495.1 of Tupaia belangeri chinensis. Classification (NCBI taxonomy): domain Eukaryota; kingdom Metazoa; phylum Chordata; class Mammalia; order Scandentia; family Tupaiidae; genus Tupaia; species Tupaia belangeri. Next base: position 761,694 of record NW_006160040.1, on the reverse strand, counting down.
AGCTCTGTGTAATCATATGCCCCATTTCCGAGCGTTCCCATCTCATGGAGCGTTGACAAGTGACCAGTGTGGGTCTGCATGTAATATGCTCTTATAGTGACTCTACCCCCTATAGTTATGTTTGTTTGTCATTTCTAATTTTGAATATCTGTAACTCTTCTCTGCTTTCCTTGATAAATTTAGCCAGAACTTTATCTAAATGTGCATTTTTATTTTCCTTTCTCAGAAAGCAGTCAATGACTTACAGGTTAAATTCGCCTTATTTTCTAGTTCACTAATTTCTTATTTTCTTTTGTAATTTTAAGATTTTTTAAAAATTTGAATGCTTACTTTTAAACTTTCTCATTTAATGATAAAGCGTCTTTAGTGTAGGTGCCCCTGCCAGGCTTCCCCAGCCAGACCCTGGGCAAGTCTCTGGCCAGCTCCTCCCCATTCCAGCCTGTTCCTTGTCCACCAACCTCACCTTGCTCAGCACATCGAAGGCCTCCTCGAAGGGCTGTTTGTCAGGACCCTTGATTAGTGGTGCCTGAAGCCTGACTCAAACCAGGTCATAGAAAAAGAGCAGCTGAGTAGCTCGCGTTATTGGAGTCCAGATTATATGTGCCTCTAGGCACAGCCCACTCCAGGAGTGCACCTGGTATTTCTGGGAGCGTGTCTTTCTTTTTCTCTTAGGTCATCTGGCTTTCTCTGAGCATTTTGTTTTCTTGCAGCCTCTCCT
>NW_006160040.1:755779-760868 GCF_000334495.1 Tupaia belangeri chinensis | reverse complement strand
AGATTTTGGGCCTTGTCTTTCTAGATTTCACACAGCCTTATAGCTCTAAATCTCATTAGATGAGGACTTCTATCTTTTAATGTTCATCTCTGACCCTAAAAAGGATTCGGATAGCTGTGCTTGGGTTCGGTGCTACTGCTGCTGTATAGGTGGGTGCCTATAGGTAGGAACTGATGGGCAGACTCTGCTAAGAAAGCAAGCAGGCTTTTCTGACATGAAGAATGTAGATGGGAGATAGCCCTGTTAGAATATACTCAGGCGTATCCGTAACATGAGCTGTGACACATGGAGGTGGGAGCCGAGGGTACCTGAATCCTCAGTGAGAATGCAGAATCCTAGATGATAAGATCTCACAGAGAAGGAGGGTAAACCTCAAACCTTCTGAAGGTATAACTGTCACTTTCCAGACCCAGTGTTTTTATTTTACTACAAAGCACCTCCTCGGGGCCAGATGTTCCTCATCAAGTGCAGTGTGATCACTGTCTGACCCCAGGCACATGCAGACGTGACCCCTCCGTCTCTGAGGCCTGCGTCCGTGCTCCTGGGCTCAGTGCGTGGGACTGGAGCCGGTCGACTGTCCTGATGTTCCCAGGAGTCGTGCTAACAAGCCCTTAAACCAACCTCTCTGTACACGTGTGCTCTGCTTGGCCTTGGGTCTAGCAGAAGGGTGCTTAGAATGGCCAGCAAAGGCCACATCTTCCCCCCTTTCCCCCCGTATCAGTGGGCCATCCCAGAGGCACCCAGAAGAAAGAAGGGGAACTCCAGCCGTTTCTGCACATCCCATAAACTTTCATGTACAATAGTCCTGCTTTTCTTATGTTTCTTCTTTTCTAAACATTCTTATAGTTTGGTTTTGCTCACTGATATGGTTCAGGAGAGGATGTGTGTTCAGTGTCTTCATACAGGTGTTCAGTTAGGTTTGGATTCGAGGCACAGACCACCTCTCCCTTGCTGAGTTTCTGGTCAGTCCCTGCACAGCCAAAGATGGGCCAAACCGGATGAACATTTCAGTCTTAGAATGGGCTCCCAGGGAATGACATTTTGAGAACAAGGCTTATATCGAAAGTCATAGTGAGGATTTCTGTTTCCCTCCCCCTTGATTGAAAATAACCAGCCCCAGTGAGGAAACAAGTTGATTTACCCATAGGGATTTGACAAAAAGGTAGAAAGAGGCCAACCAGGCTTCTAGAAGGCCTTACCTGGTCTGGTGACCGTGCGCAACTAGAAGCTCCTTTTCAGCCCTTCTTACCTGGAAGCAGATGGTCCTGGAGGAAAGAGAGGGGCCCACTCTGGCTTTTTAATGTTAAAAGACAAGCCCAGAAGATTTGGGGCTCTCACTAGTAGAATTAGACATGTCATCTCTTTGGACATGAGGAGGAGGTTAGTGGGATCAGGAAGAGAGGGGTACTTCATTTAGTTAGGTTAGTGGCATTATGGTCACTGTGACCTGGACAGGCTTTTCCCCCAGGATTGAAGGTTTCCTTTGGCATCTGAGAAACTGCCCAGTTTTGTAAATGACCAGTGAATGCTGAGAGATAAGAGACACTCTTTTTCTTTTTGGAATAGATTTCTTATATTAACTTTGGAGGATATATGCCAGTCTTTTATGGTCTTATTTCCAGATATTTTTTTCCTAAAAAGCAGCCGCATCTAATTCTCTCTTTGGCATGCTTTACCTCCAATTTTCTGTATGGCTGGCTGTCCCTCTGTCCTGGCTCTCAGCTTGGCCACCTCTTGGCTTCTTTTTCATAGGGGCCTCCCTGCACCTGGAAAGCCACTTCTGAATTTAGCAAAAGTGCAAGATACCCAGGCATGCTGCCACCTGTGCCTCTAGGGTGCTGTCAGCCCTACCTTAGCTTGGGATCATAGTTTCCTGCCAGGTCTTGCCGGGACACTCTTACCCACTCTCCCCAGAATCCCCTGTGAGCTCTCACCAGGTCCTTTTTCTGTTACTTGCAGCAAAACTTGTGTGTTCATGGGAGTCCTGTGAACACATGACTGGCCACAGTTTGAGTCTTGGACCCAGAGGCTTACTTCTCTCTCTCTGTCTTTCTGTCTGTCTCATGAACACACATGCCCTGTAGCAAATTATGTATATTAATATATTAATTACTAAATAAATATATACTAAAATATATAAAATGATAAATAAAATTAAATAAACAAGTCTTTTTTAAAAACTTGTGGTAAGAATACTTAACATGAGATCTATTCTTGTCACACGAATACTAAGTGGGCACTATCCAGTGTTGTTAACTATAGGCAGGGTGTAGCAGCTCTCTAGCATGTATTCGTTTTGTGTGATTGAAACTTTGCTTTGCTTTCTCTAATACTCAAAGTCAGTGAGATATAGATAAGATTTCTTAGTTTTAAGCAGCTAGTCTGCTGGGAAAATGTGTTCAGATTCATCTGTGGGGATAACATCTAAGCTACTGATCCTCTTGAGAGACTCGGCTCTATGTATCATTATTGGGCTTTCATGCCTCAGTTATTTCAGTAATTTCTGGAGTCTATCTGGTTGCCGAAACTCCTTGAGGGACAAAGAATGCGAATACTTCTGACTGCTTCCTTATCATCATGTAATTTTTCCAGTACTTTTTTTTTCTTTATAGTTACTCTTTTTCCCTTTTTTCCACAAATTTGTTCTAATTTTTAGACCAAGAGGCCAGAACTGCTAAATACACAAATGATCAAGAAGGTGTTTTCTGGGTTAAAATATCAGAAATATTGCTGACTTTCTGTGGAACTGTAGATTTAACAAAGCTCTTTTTTGAAAAGCAGAAATTTTGCCACTAGCTTCGTGAAAAGGCTCTGCCCACGTTTTGAAATTTGTGTTATGAAAGAACTTGAGACTTTCAGGAATCTGGAGTTGTTTGGTTTTGCATCTAGATATTTGCCTTGGAAGAATGCCTCCTTCAAGTGTGGCTCTGTTTAAAGTCATTGACTAATGCTTGTGGGTGGGAGGGGACAAAATTGGACGAACTAATCCTAGGCATATTCAGTAGCCTCATTACACAGGACTTAGTGGTTTAGGGACTTTTTTTTATATGAGAAAAGCCCATGTGTCTTTTTTAAGGTGACTTGGATCCTGTTGTATTGGTTGTGATTCTACCATGAGGCACATAAAAGAAGCAAAGCGACATAGAAACAACTGGAAAACAACCCCGCCTTCCCTGGGAAATGAGTTGAGCAATCAGTTGAGCAGCTATGACCCTGGACCCTCCGCTGGCCTAAGCACAGCCTAAACATAATGCAAACATAAATCAGACGGATTAGGGAAGTGGTGTCTTCAGGGACCCACCTCATAGGATCCCCCAGTGGAAGGGGAGGAGCCAGCCAGGCCTTTGGGTATGTGGGGATCTCATGGTGAAAGCCCTGTCAGGTTCCGACTACTTAGTTGGAATGTTCTGGCGAGCCCTTCTGTGAAACAGCCATCAAAACTGCAAACTAACCTGCGTCGTGCACGTTTTCTCGTCCCCACTCCCACTCTACTTGGCTTGTCTCTTATGCAGATCACAGCCTCAACCTCCTAGTTTTTCTTCCTGTTTCCACTTTGGCTGCTGTGGAGTCTATTCTCTACCCATAGCAGGGTCATGTTTTTAAAAGATAAACCAGATTGGGACCAGCCGATGGCATAGTGGTTAAGGCACTGGACTCCCACGTGGTCAGCTGTGGTTCAAGTCCCAGACCCAGTGGCTTGAAACTCACACCGGGCCTGAGTGCATGCATGCCCAATATCCTGGGAGGAGAACAGAGAAGGGACTATGGCACGGCCAGCTCCCCAGAGGTAGTTTGTCTCTCTTGGTTTCTCTGGTGAGCGCACCTGCCCTATAGCAAAAATCTCACCCAAGAAATAAATAAATAAATAAAAAGATAAACCAAATTATCTTTCTTCTTACCCAATCATGGTTTATTTGCATTTTGATGAAAGATTGAAACTTCCTCTCTGCCCACCAGCTGCCATGTAATCTGGCTCCAGCTTGGTCTCCAACCTTAGCTGGTGCCATCCCTTGCTCATTCCCAGCCTCACTCTCCTCTTTTTCACACCTGTCAAGTTCCTTCTCCCACTAGCACCAGCCCCTCTTCAGCCTGAATGTTCTGCTCTGCCTCCCCCTGCATGGCTGCTCCCTCTCAGCTCTTAGCCCTCAATTAAAACCCTCAGAATGGCTTCCCTAACTGGCCCCACTTCATAAGTGTTCTTATTCCTGGTGCTTGCCAAGATTTGCTGCAAATGACCAGTTTATAAATTTCCAAGCCATTGTGGATTGGTATTTTTGTAAAATACATGAAGATGTCACAGCAATGCCAAATTGCTGTGAAGATTTTCAGCCTCAGTTTTCATATTCTTCTCATCGTGGGGTGGTAGCAAACGGTTTGGGCCAACACCGCTCTGTTGATGGTACTTTTCAGTAGCAGTGTTCCTCCTCTGATCATGCTGTGCGTGTCCCAGAACCAACCTTTCTTTGCAGCCCTCTGGCTTGGCTTTTGCCTCCCCAGCTAGAATGTGAGCTCTGTGATGGCAGTGGTTTTGCTTTGGACACATCACCTGTCCATGCTCAATGTCAAGATCAGTGCCAAACACACTCATTCTTGTGAGATCCATGTGGAGCCCCATCTCTGATATGCCTGAACTCCTGAGCCAGCCCAGTCCAAAAAGCTGAAAATTATAGGAGACCCAGGCTGCCCCTCCCTCTGGGTGGATCTGCTTCAACTCCTATGGTTGGTCATGGTTACAATAACTGCATTAAGTTGTTCCAGCACCAGAGACAGAGAGAGAGAGGGAAAACAAGAGAGAGCGAGAGCATCCCTCGGCAGGGCACGGTCAGGCTGTGTTCCTTCTGTTCCATCTTTATCCTGTCAGGATTTGAGCACACACACATTTGTGCCCAGCATGTTTTTCAAGCCACCTGGGCTGGGATTTGAACCACAGGCAGCCATGTGGGATCTATAATATTTAACCACTGAGCTACAAGGTTGACTGATAATTTACATTATTTCTCTCTTGTTTTCAAGTGCATTATACACATTAATGAGTTTTGCAACAGTTTTTCTCAGCACAAAATTATGTTTATTTAGAACAGGTTGGTGG
>NW_006160040.1:745211-755565 GCF_000334495.1 Tupaia belangeri chinensis | reverse complement strand
TTTGCCCAGTTAAAGACCATTTTGAGGGCCAGCAAGTGGCATGGAGGTTAAGGTGCTGGATCCTACATGGCTGGTTATACAGTTCAAATCTCAGACCTGGTAGCTTGAAAATTATACTGGGCACATGAACATGTATGCCTAAAATCCCTAGAGTAGACCGGAGAAGTGGGGATTGGTAGGGCCATCCCCTCTGGAGGTGATTTCTCACTTTCCCTCCTCCTCTCTCTCCCTCCCACTCTTTTTCTCTTTCTCGGTCAAGCACACATATCCTATAACAAACACTGAAAAAAAGAGACCATTTTGAAGTTGAATGAGCCCCTAGAGCTTGTTGATGCATTCAAAGTAGATTCTTAAAATAATGCTTTCTAGGGGGCCAGCAGTTAGCATAATGGCTATGTTGCTGGACTCCCGTGTAGTCGACCGCAGTTCAAGTCCTGGACCCGGTGGGTTAAAACTCACGCAGGGCGCGTGTGCTTGCATGCCCGAGAGGAGAATGGAGGAGAAGGGATTGCGGCGTGGTCATCCCCCCTGGGGGGTGATTTCCTGCTTTCTATCTCTCTGTCTCTGTATATCTGGCAAGCGCATGTGCCCTGTAGCTAAAACCTCTCTAAAATAAATAAATAAATAAATAATGCTTTCTTTTTTTTTTTTTTTTTAATTTGCTATAGAATGTATGTGCTCACCAGAGAGAGACAAGAGAAAGGGGAAATGAGAAAGCACCCCAGCCCCAGGGGGATGGCCATGCTACAATTCCTTTTCCTCCATTTTCCTCTTAAGATTTTTGGCACACACATACACAACACTCAGCATATTTTTCAAGCCACTGGGCCAGGGACTTGAACCATACAGTCGGCCATATGGGATCCAGCTGCCTTAACCACCATATCACTGTCTGGCCCAATCATAACACATTTTTGTCTCCCATTAAAATATATTTTGTTCTTAATTTCCTAATGATTTACCTACTTACAGACAAACAGTGAACCTGTTTAAGTTAGAGTTGAAGCCCAATGAGGCCAGGTTTTTGTAGCATTACAACTCTCTAACTGCTTAGATGTAAATAGGGCATTTGTGGGTTTGCCTAATCGTCTGTAAAAGCAACCACTTTTCCTCCTGGTGCTGTCAACATCACCTTACTTCTGCAGTCTGTTTCTTGCCCTCTTTGTAAACCGTTGTTGCCAACATTCTTACTTATTCATTCATTTCTGATTTTTAAAAGTACATTTTTTAGTTGCACATTTCAGCAAAGTCCTCCTATTGAAGTTGACATGATGATAGGCCTCATATAGTAAGTCAAAACTAAAGCAATAAAACAGTGCCTAGATGTCCCTCTCACATTCCCTCTTTAATTCTGACATTTGGGGCATTGCCAGCTGCTGAATGAAAATCCTGCCTCCTTTGCCCTGTTTAGATGAGATGATTGATGGTGCGTGACTGAGCCACGGTATAGTGTGTTTAAGAGCATGGAGTCAGGAGCCAGCTCTGCTGCTTCTTAGCTATTGGTGTGGGTCAGCCTTTTAACCAGCTGGAGCCTTAGGTAGACCTCTCTGTAAAGTGGGCTTAATAAAAGAACCTTTTCCATAGATTATGTGAGTTTTAAATGAATGAGTTCTTGCCATGTAAACATGAGTTGATTTTGCCATGTATGCTTTAGTTACTTACTGAGAGGAAAATGTGCTTTTGTTGGCACAACACATTAATGGATAACATTCCATATAGAAAATGTCTTATTTGACTTGCTTTGTCCATCTGAATTGTCTCTGCAGGCTTTCGTGGAGGCCCAGAACAAGATTACTGTGCCCTTTCTGGAGCAGTGTCCTATCAGAGGCTTATACAAAGAGAGGATGACTGAGCTGTATGACTACCCCAAGTACAGTTGCCACTTCAAGAAGGGAAAACGGTATGTCAGCGTGCAGTCATTGCATTTTCTTTTGACTTTCAAATTGAATGCTTTCTTAAATTATAAAATACAAATGATAAATACCTTATCAGCTTATATAATTAATTCATTATAAAAGGAATTCATTTCTGTGTTTATCAGAATAGTATTTTATAGTCTGTTAAATATTTGTACCAATTCTTAACGTAATGGTTATGAATTTAGTAGAGATATGTTATTTAAAGCAATCTAGGTTATTAGGGCTAGCAGATAGCATAATGGTTATGTTAAGTTGGACTCCCATATAGTCAACTATGGTTCATGTCCCAGACCCGGTGTCTTAAAACTTATGCCAGGGACGTGTGCGTGTATGCCCAAAATCCCGGGAGTTGACTGAAGGAGATGGGATTGTGGCATGGCCATCCCCCCAGGGGGATGATTTCTCACTTTCTGTCTCTCTGTGTCTCTCTGGTGAGCACATGTGCCCTATAGCAACCATCTCTCAAAAAAAAAAAAATATATATATATAGGTTTCAAGAAATTATTGTTACCTTACAGCTAACAATCGGTGAGACAGGGTAATACATAAGCAACAGTGAGATTTGTTTGCCTTTAAAATCAGTCAGCCTTGGCTTGTCCTTCTTGAAAACATTTGATGACATATATCTCTTCTGTCCAAGACGATGACATTGGCCAGGAAGGGGCCTTTATGAATTCCCCTCTCTACTCCCTCCCTTTAATACCCACTAAAATATATTCTTTTATTGTTTTTTAACAATCTCTATGGGTCACCATTGCAAATTTTCTGAAGAACTTCTTAGACCCTCTAGCCCTTACACAGAGCTCAGCACAGCACAGCCTGCCCCGTTTTATGATGTCTTATTGGAACACGACTGTGCCCTTTTGATTAACTATTGTCCATGGCTGCTTTCGTGCCATAGGTGCAAAATGGAATATTAGAGTGATGGACTATATGGCCCACACAGCCGGAAATACTTACACTCCTGCTCTCAACAGAAAAAGTGTGCCAACCTCCTATCCTAGCAGCCTGTCTAAGGAAGTAAATTAGGATTCATTTTAGAATTTTTGCTTTTCTGCTTTGAGAAGAAAACGTTACTGTTTTATTTGAGTATCATCAGTTTTAATTTTAGCAAATGAAGCCATCCGTATTTGTCTCTATTTAGCTAGTTTGTAAAAAGCGCAGTAAGTGGGGCCAGCAGGTGGCGTGGTGGTTAAAGGTGCTGAACTCCTACATGGCCCACCACGTTTCTAGTCCCAGAATTGGTGGCTTGCTTTCTCACTTTCTTTCTCTCTCTCCCTCTATCCCTCTCTGGTCAAATTTAAATAAATTAATTCATTAATTAGTTCATTCATTCATTCTTTCTTAAAAAAAAAAAAAAGTGCAGCAAGTTATTTGAATCCGGAAAGCAGTTCAGGAATCAAGGCCTAGGTACAGGGATATGGTCACAGCTTTCACTCTGGTTCCCACATCTCTGCCATGGCCTGATTACAGTTGTAGCTTTGTATGTTTTTGGTTTTGGTTTCTGCTTATATATGTTTGGTTTTTCATCACAAATAAAAAGCTCTACAATTCAATTAAAACCATCTCTGTCCCGTAGGTATTTTTATTTTTACAATACGGGTTTGCAGAACCAACGTGTATTATATGTACAAGATTCCTTAGAGGGTGAGGCCCGAGTGTTCCTCGACCCCAACCTACTGTCTGATGACGGCACGGTGGCACTCCGAGGTGAGTACTACACAGCAGGCCCATGGGAGACCTGAGGCCCTCACATGTAGCCCTGAAGTTAATGCAGTTGCTTTACTCAAAACGCCTGCCAGGGCGTGGGCCATGTTACAGAACAGATGCACACGCAATAGCAGGAAAGCTAATTTTTGCACAGTATATTTAGAACACATGAATAGTCACATTCCTCTTTTCAACTCTGATGGCATGAAGCAGACTGGAGAATAATTCGCACTGGACCCAAATTAGCTTCTAGGACTTCTGGAATCTTTGGATATCATTTCCTATAGTGTCCCTGAGATGTATCCCTTTCATAAGAAATTTTAAGCTGTACCCAAAAATGTTTCAGCTAGAAATATGAGACAGGAAGTGTTACATATCAAATCTTTTTCCTTGGGAAGCAGGGGGCATGATCAGAGCTTTAAAATCTAGTTCATTGTCAGCACATTAGAATTAAAAGTAAAAAAAAAAAAAAGTATTACAGGAATGGGACGGCTTGGTACCCTTTCCTCTGAAGATGCAGGTTTAAAAACAATGAATTTTCCCTGCTGTTGCCACGTATCTCCTACATAATTCTGCTCGCAAGAGTTATGCCATATAGCGACCAGCAGATGGCATAATGGTTACATCGCTGGACTCTCATGTAACCGACTGTGCTTCAAGTCTCGGACCCAGTGGCTTAGAACTTACGTGGAGGGTGTGTGTCTACATGCCCAAAATCCCAAGAGGAGTGTAGAGGAAAAGAGATTGCTACATGGCCATCCTCCCTCATAGGGTGACTTCTTGCTTTTTGTCTATCTCTCTGGCAAGTGCACACACCCTATAGCAAAAATTTCTCTTAAAAAAAAAAATTATGCTGCAGAGAAGTTACCCCTCGAGTTTGTGCCATAAACAGAATTAGGGTAAGAAAGTAGATTTACTCTCCATTTCCAAAATGTCATAGTTGTATACTCTAAAAATTGTCTCTTGTTAACATCCTAGATTATTTTACTGAAATTGGCTCATCATTTCTTCTATGATTTCTTCTGTTACCAAGAAAGCATAGATATAGGTTTGGACTTAGAACTGAGCAATTAGATTAATGAAGTCCTCTGTAATCAAGAGGTTGTAAGTTCTAGAGCCCTGCTCCATCAGATCTGTGAGAAGACTTATATAGGCATTTCTAACCGTAATTCATTCACTGCTCTCTTTCTATTCATTTTGTATATACTATGTATTTTAATGATGATCTTTTATCATATCAGTACTGAAAGTAAGATGCTAGCCAGCTGAAGAGTATTCTTTCATGAATCTGAACCTATAGATTTAAATGAATTTAATATGAGGGACATAAAGAAGTGTTTGGAAGGTACTAGCAAGTGATGTAATGGTTACATTGCTGGACTCCCATGTAGTCAATCATGGTTCAAGGTCCTGAACCCAGTGGCTTAAAAGTCAACACCGGGCACATGTTCATGCTTGCCCAGAATCCTCAGTATAATGAAAGAAGAGGGATTGCTCCATAGCTGTCCCCCAGCTGTCCCCCTGGGGGCATGATGTCTCACTTTCTGTCTCTATCCCTCTGGTGACCTCATGCACCCTATAGAAAAAATCTCTCAAGAAAGAAAAGCTTAGGAAATGGAATTACAGTACCAGTTTGGGCGAGCTCATGGCATGGTGGACAAGGTAGTTCAGTAGGTTCAGTATAGCCTACTGTGTGATTCAAGTCCCAGAGCTGGCGGTTTGAAAATCATACTGCACCCCTGTGTAGGCAAGCCCAAAATCCTAAGAAGAGAATGAAAGAAAATGGATTGTGGTGTGGCAATCACCTCCTTGGGGGGGGTGGTGGTGGTGGTGGTGGTGATTTGTCACTGTCACACTCTCTCTGGCGAGCACATGCACCCTATGGCAAAAACCGTAAAAGAAATGAAGTCAAGCTTATGGTATTTTCCGTCTCTAATAAACGTTAGCAGACATTGCAAGAGGAGCTCTCTAGTGTCAGAGGCTCTGACAGGAGGTGTGGTGTCAAATGCTGTACATACTCCTTCACTGGAAAAGCCAGTGTCAAACATGTAACTGTTCGGCAGGAAACATTCCATTGTGGTGAGAATGTTCTGCTGTCAGGGCACTAAAGAACTGGATATGGCCACGTAGTCCGCAGACAGGGTTGCTTTTCCATAGTCACTTTTGGAATGTGCATGCTGTGCGCCTTCTGTGCAGACCCCCAGGCTTTGTTTACCTCGGCCTGCGGTGAGTGGCCTTGAGTGTCAGTGATGCCCTGAAAATGAAGTCGTAAAGAGGGATTTCAAGTAGTTTGGAATCTATACCCCAAATTACTTAATGGCTACAATTTCGTTCTGATATATGGTGTGTGTCATAATTCAGACATTACTCTGAAAGCAGTTTCCTTTGTTCCCTTATTTCCTTTAGAGTGTAAATAAAATGCCAAAAGTCTCAGGTGAGCACTGCTTTTGACTGAACTGAATTATGAGAATCTCCAAGTGGAAGCACCTTAGTGGCTTTATAATCCAATACTTCATTTTACAGATGAAGAAACTAAGAGCTAGAACAGTTGGGAACCTTGTCCAACGTCATCAGGGTAATTTCTGGAAGTCCTGAATGAGCCCTCAGGATTCCTCACCCTGTTTCCTACTCCTATGGCTACGTTGTACCTCCTGGTTATGAAAGAAATTTCTGATAGATAGCATAGAGGGTGGTGGGCAAGGCTAGGAGTGTGTCTTCACGTTCAGCCTTTGACAGTTTTTCCTGTGTCCATAGGCTATGCATTCAGCGAAGATGGTGAATATTTTGCCTATGGTCTGAGTGCCAGTGGCTCAGACTGGGTGACAATCAAGTTCATGAAAGTTGATGGTGCCAAAGAGCTTCCAGACATGCTCGAAAGAGTCAAGTTCAGCTGTATGGCCTGGACCCATGACGGGAAGGGAATGTTTTACAACTCATACCCTCAACAGGATGGGAAAAGCGACGGTACGTGAAAACTTCACATGGACCATTTTTTCCACAAAAACGAGATGTGACTTCAAGCCTCTGAAAAGAAACTGAGCCCTGCATTAAGATTGTGTGGTCTGGGATGTTCTGAAAGGATGTTGTATCAGTTAGCTTTGTTTTGTAATAGACCACATCAAACTTGATGACTTAGGAAAATAACTATTTCTGCTTAGGAGTCTGTGGGTTGACCAGGCAGCACTTTGTGGCTTAGCTGAGTTCTAGCTTGGATCCGTGGTCAGCTGCAGGTCAGTTAGCTGATCTTGCTCAGTCTTTTCACTTGTCTGGGGCCGCAATTGGGACAACGCTGATCCATGTGTGTCTTTCCCTCTGGCAGCTAGCCCAGGCTTGTTCATGTGCAACCCAGCAAGACTCTGAGAGGGAGAGCATACAGGCACAGCATTTTCAACGAGTAGTCTGGCTGCCGGCACATCCACGCCACTGCATTCTGTTGGCCAGAGTAGTCATGGGATCAGCCTCTTTTCAACAAGTGTGGAAACTCAGAAAGATACAAGGAAACTGAGAACTGGGGGCCATGATTGCAATCAGTCCTTCATAGTTGGGTTATATTTCCCAAATAGATAGTGGAGAAGATGGATTTTTTTTTTTTTAAACAATATGACTTTGACTAATTATAAAAACTTCACTACTGAAGCCAGCCAATTGTGTAGTGGTTAAGACAGCTGCATCCTTCATGGCCAACTGCACAGTTCAAGTCCCAAATCTGGCAGCTTGGAAAATAGGCTGGGCAAGTGTGCGTGTGTGCATACATGCCCAAATTCCATAGAGAAGAGTGGAGGCCGGATTGTAGTGTGGCCATTCCCACCTCCCCTGCATGGGAGGTATGCCTTCTCACTTTTCTGCTCTCTCTCTCTTTGTCTCTCCCTGGCAAGCACATGTGCCTGATAACAAATTAAAAAACAAAAACCTTTCCTATTGCAGCAATCACATCTCTTCCTCTGATCAGAAGTTATAGGTCACCTGTTGGTTGCATTTATTTGCACTTTTCTCCTCCTCAAATCTTCTCTTTGGTTTTTACAAAGAGCCTATCGTATAACTGGTTCCTTCTTTTTTTCAACCCTCACTCCTAATCTTCCCAGACAGGGAGAGCCATGTATGTCGTGCCTTGCTGTATGCACCATCATCATCATCTTCCTTACGCCATCCCCTACATCCACATGGTGTGTAGCATTTCCATACTACCTTGGTCTCTATAGGTGGGTTTTACTATTCCAGTGTTAGAGATTAGGAGTTTGGATGCAGAGGCTTAGTAACTTGTTGGAAAGTGTGGGTCTGACAGGCAGCACAATTGCAGTGTTTTTTACTGTACCTGCTGTTGCCTTCTGACTTGCTGTATGTTTGTCATCTTTAGATAGGTCACTTTCCTTTCTGGTATTCCTCCTTGGTTGAACTGGGAATGAGGCTGCAATTTTCATCTCTTTCGGCTGCGTTTAGCTTTTGCTGCCTTTTGCTTAGGCTTCAGCAAGACCTGTTTCTAAATTCACCAGTGAACTGGAAGAGAGCTAAGAGTAGATTTTCTATTCAAAGATGTGGGCTAAAGAAAGACATCTGTGCTCTGTGTTAGGCGTGCTCTTGAGTTAGAAAATGTTGGTCATTTCCAAGTTCGGGAGACAAGAAGAAAAGCATAGCTGGACAATTCTTGTTAGAGAACAGTTTCATCAAGCTAGTGCGTGAAAAGCATGAACGTTAATATTTACCCCCAATTTTCAGCTGTAATTTTGCTGCCCTCATGTTGAGCGGGTGTCAGTAACCTTCCAGACTGTAATGGGGACGCAGATCACTTAAGAATATTATGGTAGTATCTTTTTCTTTTCGTTGCCCTGAATGCTTAGTGCATTTTAAAAAAATTTTAATTTATTTTATCTAGTTTTATTTATTTATTCATTTATTTTATTTGACTAGACAGGGGCAGAGCGAGAGAACAAGAGAGTGCATGCATGAGAGAGAGGAAAGTGAGAAGGTAAGCCACCAGGTCCAGGACTCAAACAGTGCTTGGCCATGTGGGAGTCCAGTGCCTCTAACCACCATGGCACTTGCTGGCCCTAAAGCTTAGTACATTTTTATAGTGAAAAATAAAAGGTTAAGTTTATTTCTGAAACTAGAAAATATGTGTGAATTCACTTTTAGGATGATAGCCAACTTTTAGGGTTTTTTTTTTTTTAATAAGCTATTTTTTAGAGCAATTTTAAGTTCATAGCCAAATGAAAGGAAGATACAGAAATTTCTCATTATACCCCTTCCCACACATGTGCATAGTCTCCTCCACAAGAGTGGGTGCTTGTTAAAACTGACAGGTCTGTATTGACACATTATCACCATCGTCCGTAGTTTCCATTAGGGTTTGCTCTTGCTGTTGTACACTCTGTGGGTAATGGCATGCATGCAGCAGTATATTATTATTCAGCATAGTCTCACGGCCCTAAAAATTCTCCACGTTCTGCTTATTCAGTTATCCCTCACTTGAAACCAGTGATCATTTTACTGACTCCATCCTTTTGCTCTTTCTAGAATGTTTTATAGTTGGAATTATAGGGTGGGTAGCCTTTTCATACTGGCTTCTTTCAATTCATAATGATACATTTTAGGGTTTTACATGTCTTTTCATGGCTTGATGGCTCCTTTCTTTATAGTTCTGAATGATATTCTATTATCTGGATGTTCCACAATTTAGTTATCCATTCACAGAATGAAAGACTTTTTGGGTGCTTCCAAGTTTTAGCAATTATGAATAAAGATGCTATAAACAATGTAAACAGGTTTTTGTGTAGACGTAAGTTTTCAACTTCTTGGGGTCGATACCAAGAAGCATGATTGATGGATCATAGGTGAAGAGTATGTTTACTTTTGTAAGAAGCCACCAAAACTGTCTTCCAAAGTAGCTCTACCAGTGTGCGTTCCTACCAGCAGTGAATGGGAGTTCCTGTTGCTCTGTGTCCTTGACAGCATTCTGTTGGGTCAGCCTTCTGGGTTTTGGCCATACTAATAGGTGTGTAGCGGTATCTCATTTTAAGCATTTCCCCAATAACATGTGGTGGTGAAATATCTCGTTATATGCTTATTTGCCATCTGTATATCTTCTTTGGTGAGGTGTCTGTTGAAGTCTTGCCCCCTTTTTAAATGGGGGGGAGGGGTATTTACTTTCTTTTTGTTGAGTCTAAAGAGTTCTTTGTACACTTTGGATAGCAGTTCTTTATCAGATACTTTTTTTTTTTTTTTTTGCAGATATTTTCTCCCATCTGTGGCTTATCTTTTTGTTCTCCTGATAGTATGTTTTGCCAAGCATAAGTCTTTAATTTCAATGAAGTCCAATCTCTTAGCTTTTCCTTACATGATCATGCCCTCATTGTATCTAAAAAGTCATGACCAAATCCTAGGGCTTCTAGACGGTTTTTCCTATGAAAGGCTGTTTAAAATATTGTGTTCTACATTTAGGTCTGTGCTGTTTTAAGTTAATTTTTGTAAAATATATAAGATCTATATGCAGATTGACTTTCTTGCATGGTGATCAGTTGTTCTAGCATCATCCTTTTAAAAGACTATCTTTTCTCCATGTAGTACCTCTGCGCTGTTGTCAAAGATCAGTTGACTTTATGTGGGTCTGATTCTGGGCTCACTGTTTTTGGTTGAAATCACCCCCCAGGGGGGATGGTCACGCCGCAATCCCTTCTCCTCCATTCTCCTCTCGGGATCTTGGGCACGCACGCACACGCGCCCGGCGTGAG
>NW_006160040.1:716232-744542 GCF_000334495.1 Tupaia belangeri chinensis | reverse complement strand
AGTCCTGGACCTGGCAGTTTGCTTTCTCACTTTCCTTCTCTCTCTCTCTCCCTCTATCCCTCTCTGGTCAAATTTAAATAAATTAATTCATTAATTAGTTCATTCATTCATTCTTTCTTAAAAAAAAAAAAAGTGCAGCAAGTTATTTGAATCCGGAAAGCAGTTCAGGAATCAAGGCCTAGGTACAGGGATATGGTCACAGCTTTCACTCTGGTTCCCACATCTCTGCCATGGCCTGATTACAGTTGTAGCTTTGTATGTTTTTGGTTTTGGTTTCTGCTTATATATGTTTGGTTTTTCATCACAAATAAAAAGCTCTACAATTCAATTAAAACCATCTCTGTCCCGTAGGTATTTTTATTTTTACAATACGGGTTTGCAGAACCAACGTGTATTATATGTACAAGATTCCTTAGAGGGTGAGGCCCGAGTGTTCCTCGACCCCAACCTACTGTCTGATGACGGCACGGTGGCACTCCGAGGTGAGTACTACACAGCAGGCCCATGGGAGACCTGAGGCCCTCACATGTAGCCCTGAAGTTAATGCAGTTGCTTTACTCAAAACGCCTGCCAGGGCGTGGGCCATGTTACAGAACAGATGCACACGCAATAGCAGGAAAGCTAATTTTTGCACAGTATATTTAGAACACATGAATAGTCACATTCCTCTTTTCAACTCTGATGGCATGAAGCAGACTGGAGAATAATTCGCACTGGACCCAAATTAGCTTCTAGGACTTCTGGAATCTTTGGATATCATTTCCTATAGTGTCCCTGAGATGTATCCCTTTCATAAGAAATTTTAAGCTGTACCCAAAAATGTTTCAGCTAGAAATATGAGACAGGAAGTGTTACATATCAAATCTTTTTCCTTGGGAAGCAGGGGGCATGATCAGAGCTTTAAAATCTAGTTCATTGTCAGCACATTAGAATTAAAAGTAAAAAAAAAAAAAAGTATTACAGGAATGGGACAGCTTGGTACCCTTTCCTCTGAAGATGCAGGTTTAAAAACAATGAATTTTCCCTGCTGTTGCCACGTATCTCCTACATAATTCTGCTCGCAAGAGTTATGCCATATAGCGACCAGCAGATGGCATAATGGTTACATCGCTGGACTCTCATGTAACCGACTGTGCTTCAAGTCTCGGACCCAGTGGCTTAGAACTTACGTGGAGGGTGTGTGTCTACATGCCCAAAATCCCAAGAGGAGTGTAGAGGAAAAGAGATTGCTACATGGCCATCCTCCCTCATAGGGTGACTTCTTGCTTTTTGTCTATCTCTCTGGCAAGTGCACACACCCTATAGCAAAAATTTCTCTTAAAAAAAAAAATTATGCTGCAGAGAAGTTACCCCTCGAGTTTGTGCCATAAACAGAATTAGGGTAAGAAAGTAGATTTACTCTCCATTTCCAAAATGTCATAGTTGTATACTCTAAAAATTGTCTCTTGTTAACATCCTAGATTATTTTACTGAAATTGGCTCATCATTTCTTCTATGATTTCTTCTGTTACCAAGAAAGCATAGATATAGGTTTGGACTTAGAACTGAGCAATTAGATTAATGAAGTCCTCTGTAATCAAGAGGTTGTAAGTTCTAGAGCCCTGCTCCATCAGATCTGTGAGAAGACTTATATAGGCATTTCTAACCGTAATTCATTCACTGCTCTCTTTCTATTCATTTTGTATATACTATGTATTTTAATGATGATCTTTTATCATATCAGTACTGAAAGTAAGATGCTAGCCAGCTGAAGAGTATTCTTTCATGAATCTGAACCTATAGATTTAAATGAATTTAATATGAGGGACATAAAGAAGTGTTTGGAAGGTACTAGCAAGTGATGTAATGGTTACATTGCTGGACTCCCATGTAGTCAATCATGGTTCAAGGTCCTGAACCCAGTGGCTTAAAAGTCAACACCGGGCACATGTTCATGCTTGCCCAGAATCCTCAGTATAATGAAAGAAGAGGGATTGCTCCATAGCTGTCCCCCAGCTGTCCCCCTGGGGGCATGATGTCTCACTTTCTGTCTCTATCCCTCTGGTGACCTCATGCACCCTATAGAAAAAATCTCTCAAGAAAGAAAAGCTTAGGAAATGGAATTACAGTACCAGTTTGGGCGAGCTCATGGCATGGTGGACAAGGTAGTTCAGTAGGTTCAGTATAGCCTACTGTGTGATTCAAGTCCCAGAGCTGGCGGTTTGAAAATCATACTGCACCCCTGTGTAGGCAAGCCCAAAATCCTAAGAAGAGAATGAAAGAAAATGGATTGTGGTGTGGCAATCACCTCCTTGGGGGGGGTGGTGGTGGTGGTGGTGGTGATTTGTCACTGTCACACTCTCTCTGGCGAGCACATGCACCCTATGGCAAAAACCGTAAAAGAAATGAAGTCAAGCTTATGGTATTTTCCGTCTCTAATAAACGTTAGCAGACATTGCAAGAGGAGCTCTCTAGTGTCAGAGGCTCTGACAGGAGGTGTGGTGTCAAATGCTGTACATACTCCTTCACTGGAAAAGCCAGTGTCAAACATGTAACTGTTCGGCAGGAAACATTCCATTGTGGTGAGAATGTTCTGCTGTCAGGGCACTAAAGAACTGGATATGGCCACGTAGTCCGCAGACAGGGTTGCTTTTCCATAGTCACTTTTGGAATGTGCATGCTGTGCGCCTTCTGTGCAGACCCCCAGGCTTTGTTTACCTCGGCCTGCGGTGAGTGGCCTTGAGTGTCAGTGATGCCCTGAAAATGAAGTCGTAAAGAGGGATTTCAAGTAGTTTGGAATCTATACCCCAAATTACTTAATGGCTACAATTTCGTTCTGATATATGGTGTGTGTCATAATTCAGACATTACTCTGAAAGCAGTTTCCTTTGTTCCCTTATTTCCTTTAGAGTGTAAATAAAATGCCAAAAGTCTCAGGTGAGCACTGCTTTTGACTGAACTGAATTATGAGAATCTCCAAGTGGAAGCACCTTAGTGGCTTTATAATCCAATACTTCATTTTACAGATGAAGAAACTAAGAGCTAGAACAGTTGGGAACCTTGTCCAACGTCATCAGGGTAATTTCTGGAAGTCCTGAATGAGCCCTCAGGATTCCTCACCCTGTTTCCTACTCCTATGGCTACGTTGTACCTCCTGGTTATGAAAGAAATTTCTGATAGATAGCATAGAGGGTGGTGGGCAAGGCTAGGAGTGTGTCTTCACGTTCAGCCTTTGACAGTTTTTCCTGTGTCCATAGGCTATGCATTCAGCGAAGATGGTGAATATTTTGCCTATGGTCTGAGTGCCAGTGGCTCAGACTGGGTGACAATCAAGTTCATGAAAGTTGATGGTGCCAAAGAGCTTCCAGACATGCTCGAAAGAGTCAAGTTCAGCTGTATGGCCTGGACCCATGACGGGAAGGGAATGTTTTACAACTCATACCCTCAACAGGATGGGAAAAGCGACGGTACGTGAAAACTTCACATGGACCATTTTTTCCACAAAAACGAGATGTGACTTCAAGCCTCTGAAAAGAAACTGAGCCCTGCATTAAGATTGTGTGGTCTGGGATGTTCTGAAAGGATGTTGTATCAGTTAGCTTTGTTTTGTAATAGACCACATCAAACTTGATGACTTAGGAAAATAACTATTTCTGCTTAGGAGTCTGTGGGTTGACCAGGCAGCACTTTGTGGCTTAGCTGAGTTCTAGCTTGTATCCGTGGTCAGCTGCAGGTCAGTTAGCTGATCTTGCTCAGTCTTTTCACTTGTCTGGGGCCGCAATTGGGACAACGCTGATCCATGTGTGTCTTTCCCTCTGGCAGCTAGCCCAGGCTTGTTCATGTGCAACCCAGCAAGACTCTGAGAGGGAGAGCATACAGGCACAGCATTTTCAACGAGTAGTCTGGCTGCCGGCACATCCACGCCACTGCATTCTGTTGGCCAGAGTAGTCATGGGATCAGCCTCTTTTCAACAAGTGTGGAAACTCAGAAAGATACAAGGAAACTGAGAACTGGGGGCCATGATTGCAATCAGTCCTTCATAGTTGGGTTATATTTCCCAAATAGATAGTGGAGAAGATGGATTTTTTTTTTTTTAAACAATATGACTTTGACTAATTATAAAAACTTCACTACTGAAGCCAGCCAATTGTGTAGTGGTTAAGACAGCTGCATCCTTCATGGCCAACTGCACAGTTCAAGTCCCAAATCTGGCAGCTTGGAAAATAGGCTGGGCAAGTGTGCGTGTGTGCATACATGCCCAAATTCCATAGAGAAGAGTGGAGGCCGGATTGTAGTGTGGCCATTCCCACCTCCCCTGCATGGGAGGTATGCCTTCTCACTTTTCTGCTCTCTCTCTCTTTGTCTCTCCCTGGCAAGCACATGTGCCTGATAACAAATTAAAAAACAAAAACCTTTCCTATTGCAGCAATCACATCTCTTCCTCTGATCAGAAGTTATAGGTCACCTGTTGGTTGCATTTATTTGCACTTTTCTCCTCCTCAAATCTTCTCTTTGGTTTTTACAAAGAGCCTATCGTATAACTGGTTCCTTCTTTTTTTCAACCCTCACTCCTAATCTTCCCAGACAGGGAGAGCCATGTATGTCGTGCCTTGCTGTATGCACCATCATCATCATCTTCCTTACGCCATCCCCTACATCCACATGGTGTGTAGCATTTCCATACTACCTTGGTCTCTATAGGTGGGTTTTACTATTCCAGTGTTAGAGATTAGGAGTTTGGATGCAGAGGCTTAGTAACTTGTTGGAAAGTGTGGGTCTGACAGGCAGCACAATTGCAGTGTTTTTTACTGTACCTGCTGTTGCCTTCTGACTTGCTGTATGTTTGTCATCTTTAGATAGGTCACTTTCCTTTCTGGTATTCCTCCTTGGTTGAACTGGGAATGAGGCTGCAATTTTCATCTCTTTCGGCTGCGTTTAGCTTTTGCTGCCTTTTGCTTAGGCTTCAGCAAGACCTGTTTCTAAATTCACCAGTGAACTGGAAGAGAGCTAAGAGTAGATTTTCTATTCAAAGATGTGGGCTAAAGAAAGACATCTGTGCTCTGTGTTAGGCGTGCTCTTGAGTTAGAAAATGTTGGTCATTTCCAAGTTCGGGAGACAAGAAGAAAAGCATAGCTGGACAATTCTTGTTAGAGAACAGTTTCATCAAGCTAGTGCGTGAAAAGCATGAACGTTAATATTTACCCCCAATTTTCAGCTGTAATTTTGCTGCCCTCATGTTGAGCGGGTGTCAGTAACCTTCCAGACTGTAATGGGGACGCAGATCACTTAAGAATATTATGGTAGTATCTTTTTCTTTTCGTTGCCCTGAATGCTTAGTGCATTTTAAAAAAATTTTAATTTATTTTATCTAGTTTTATTTATTTATTCATTTATTTTATTTGACTAGACAGGGGCAGAGCGAGAGAACAAGAGAGTGCATGCATGAGAGAGAGGAAAGTGAGAAGGTAAGCCACCAGGTCCAGGACTCAAACAGTGCTTGGCCATGTGGGAGTCCAGTGCCTCTAACCACCATGGCACTTGCTGGCCCTAAAGCTTAGTACATTTTTATAGTGAAAAATAAAAGGTTAAGTTTATTTCTGAAACTAGAAAATATGTGTGAATTCACTTTTAGGATGATAGCCAACTTTTAGGGTTTTTTTTTTTTTAATAAGCTATTTTTTAGAGCAATTTTAAGTTCATAGCCAAATGAAAGGAAGATACAGAAATTTCTCATTATACCCCTTCCCACACATGTGCATAGTCTCCTCCACAAGAGTGGGTGCTTGTTAAAACTGACAGGTCTGTATTGACACATTATCACCATCGTCCGTAGTTTCCATTAGGGTTTGCTCTTGCTGTTGTACACTCTGTGGGTAATGGCATGCATGCAGCAGTATATTATTATTCAGCATAGTCTCACGGCCCTAAAAATTCTCCACGTTCTGCTTATTCAGTTATCCCTCACTTGAAACCAGTGATCATTTTACTGACTCCATCCTTTTGCTCTTTCTAGAATGTTTTATAGTTGGAATTATAGGGTGGGTAGCCTTTTCATACTGGCTTCTTTCAATTCATAATGATACATTTTAGGGTTTTACATGTCTTTTCATGGCTTGATGGCTCCTTTCTTTATAGTTCTGAATGATATTCTATTATCTGGATGTTCCACAATTTAGTTATCCATTCACAGAATGAAAGACTTTTTGGGTGCTTCCAAGTTTTAGCAATTATGAATAAAGATGCTATAAACAATGTAAACAGGTTTTTGTGTAGACGTAAGTTTTCAACTTCTTGGGGTCGATACCAAGAAGCATGATTGATGGATCATAGGTGAAGAGTATGTTTACTTTTGTAAGAAGCCACCAAAACTGTCTTCCAAAGTAGCTCTACCAGTGTGCGTTCCTACCAGCAGTGAATGGGAGTTCCTGTTGCTCTGTGTCCTTGACAGCATTCTGTTGGGTCAGCCTTCTGGGTTTTGGCCATACTAATAGGTGTGTAGCGGTATCTCATTTTAAGCATTTCCCCAATAACATGTGGTGGTGAAATATCTCGTTATATGCTTATTTGCCATCTGTATATCTTCTTTGGTGAGGTGTCTGTTGAAGTCTTGCCCCCTTTTTAAATGGGGGGGAGGGGTATTTACTTTCTTTTTGTTGAGTCTAAAGAGTTCTTTGTACACTTTGGATAGCAGTTCTTTATCAGATACTTTTTTTTTTTTTTTTGCAGATATTTTCTCCCATCTGTGGCTTATCTTTTTGTTCTCCTGATAGTATGTTTTGCCAAGCATAAGTCTTTAATTTCAATGAAGTCCAATCTCTTAGCTTTTCCTTACATGATCATGCCCTCATTGTATCTAAAAAGTCATGACCAAATCCTAGGGCTTCTAGACGGTTTTTCCTATGAAAGGCTGTTTAAAATATTGTGTTCTACATTTAGGTCTGTGCTGTTTTAAGTTAATTTTTGTAAAATATATAAGATCTATATGCAGATTGACTTTCTTGCATGGTGATCAGTTGTTCTAGCATCATCCTTTTAAAAGACTATCTTTTCTCCATGTAGTACCTCTGCGCTGTTGTCAAAGATCAGTTGACTTTATGTGGGTCTGATTCTGGGCTCACTGTTTTTGGTTGAAATCACCCCCCAGGGGGGATGGTCACGCCGCAATCCCTTCTCCTCCATTCTCCTCTCGGGATCTTGGGCACGCACGCACACGCGCCCGGCGTGAGTTTTAAGCCACCGGGTCCGAGACACGAACCGCGGTCGACTACGTGGGAGTCCAGCGACATAGCCATTACGCTAACTGCTGGTTCCCTGCCACTCTTTCTTGATTACTAAAACTTCCTGGTAAATCCTGAAGTTGGATAGTGTCAGGCTTCTGACTTTATTCTCCTTCATTGTTGGCTATTCTGAATCTTTTGCTTCTCCATATTAACTTCAGAATCAGTTTGTTATTCACAAATTGACTTGCAGGAATTTTGAATGGGATTATATTGCGTTTGTAGATGAAGTTCAGAAGAACTGACATCTTGAAATCTATGATTTCTCCATGGATAGGAACAGCTCTCTATAGCTAGGGATAGCTCTCTAGTTCTCTGATTTCTTTCATCGAATTTTGTAGTGGTACGTATATCTTTTACATAGGTTGGTTGATTTATATCTAAGCTCACATAGTTCAAGTACTGACATATATATGCTTTTTTTCTTAATTTTAAATTCCACTTGTTCATCACTGGCATATTGGTAAGCACTTGACTTTTGTATAAAAGTCCTATAACCAGAAGATACTGAACTTTTTAAATGTCTCTAGCATTGTACAGTATGGGTGGGATGGATTTTCTTAAAATTGCCAACTGCATCTTACATAAGTATTTAACTTCTTCAGGCACAGAGACATCTACCAATCTACACCAAAAACTGTACTACCATGTCTTGGGGACCGATCAGTCAGAAGATATTTTATGTGCTGAGTTTCCTGATGAACCTAAATGGATGGGTGGAGCAGAGGTTTGTACAATTGTGAAATTTCACCCTCCATGACCCTGTGTCATCAATATGTATATAAATATTCTTGTTCTGAATAAGAACAAGAATAAAATATTCTTGTTGAAATACTGAAATATTATTGAAATACTGAAATATTCTTGTTGAAATATTCTTCTTGAAGTATTCACTTACAAGCCTTCTATCATCCATAAAGATCTTCATGGATGTTAGGAGGCTTATATGTAAATATTTATGGATATTAGAATTTATGAGTGAATATTTTGTTAAAAATGCTGGTATTGGGGGCTGGCAAGTGGCGTGGTGGTTAAAGGTGCTGGATTCTCGGGAACCAGCAGTTAGCGTAATGGCTATGTCGCTGGACTCCCACGTAGTTGACCGCGGTTCGTGTCCCGGACCCGATGGCTTAAATCTCACGCCGGGCGCGTGTGCGTGCGTGCCCAAGATCCCGAGAGGAGAATGGAGGAGAAGGGATTGCGGCGTGACCATCCCCCCTGGGGGGTGATTTCTCGCTTTCTGTCTCTATGTCTCTCTCTGTCTGTCTGGCGAGCGCACGCGCCCTACAGTGAAAATCTCTCCAAAAAAAAAAAAATAAATAAAATAAAATAAAAAAAAAAATAAAGAAAGGTGCTGGATTCTCACATGACTGACCACGGTTCGAGTCCTGAACTGGCAGCTTGCTTTCTCACTTTCTCTCTCTCTCTCTGTCCCTCTCTGGTCAAATTAAAATAAACAAGTGAATACATAAATGAATAAAGTTAAATTAAAAAATTTCTTTTTAAATGCTGGTACTGAGGGCCATCAGGTGGCGTGGTGGTTAAGGTGTTGGACTCCCACATAGCCAACCTCCGCTTGAGCCCTGGACCCAGCGGTTTAAAAATCCCACTGGGCACCTGTGCAGACATGCCCAAAATCCCAAGGGGAGAATGGAGGAGAAGGGATTACAGCATGGCTATCCCCTAAGGTTAGGGGTTAGGGTTAGGGTTAGGGTTAGGGTTAGGGTTAGGGTTGTCTGTCTCTATCCAGTGAATGCACATACCCTATGGCAGGGACCTAAAAAAAAAAAAAAAAAAAAAAGTGCTGATATTGAAATTTATTCTTGATGACAATGATAAACTTTTTAATTCAATCTCAACATAAAATTCTTAATACTGAAAGGAATACATTATTGCTCATGGCAAAAAATATAAAAATACAAATAAAACACGAACATTTCAAAACTCAGAATCTTCTTTCTTAGAGGGAGCAAAAAAACCTTTCAAAAGTTTTCTTTGTACACACAAGCGAGAATAGGGAGGAGGGGCTAGAGAGTGTCTTTCCATTTTTATGTAACTTTGCTCTTTTCATGCATATTTTATTTATTTTTACATTAAAGTTACTATGTTTTAGACATTCTCCCTTCTGTTTATATCTGTGTATGTGTGTGTGAGTATGTGAATGTGTGCGTGTGCATGTGTGAGTGTGTGGTGGGGGGTTTAGATCTGGTTTTGCTGTATTAGGATCTTCCGGCTTCAGCCTCTGAATTAGCTGGGACTAAAGGTGCATGCCATTGCACTCAGCTTTTTAGGATGGGCTGGGGATAGAACCGGGGCTACCCATTTGGTCCAACCTGCCAAGCAGTGTGGTCTTGTGCATGCCGTTACAGCCGGATTGATGTTTTTCCATCAGTTTTTTTTTTTTTAAGAATTATTTATTTGATTTGTTTATTATTCTTCTTCTATTTGCTGAGAGAAAGAGACACAAAGAGAAAGCAAACTGCCAAGTCTGGGACTCAAACCATGGTCAGCCATGTGGCCCAGCACCTTAACCACCATGCCACCTGCCGGCCCTAATGTTTTCCCATCTTAAAACTATTAAACATCCCTTGATACTTTGACAGCAACCAGCCTCTTTTGAAGTGATGTGACTTTGAAGTTACTGGCCCAGTTTTTGTTCTGTATCATTTTTTTCTTTATTTATGATGAAGTGCTCCCATTGGACCTTTATAGAAGCTTTTCAGATTTCAATAGAATGTATTTAAAATGATTTTATAGGACTTCTGTTTTATTTTCCTACTATGTGCCCTTTGATGCTTTTCTTTCCCAACTAACTTCCCACCCTACCATTATTTCTCGTAAAGTACACATGTGAGAGGGGTGAGAAGGGGAGAAAGAGAAAGCACTTTCTAGTGGGGCCTGATCATACTGCAGTCCTTCCTCTGATTCTCCATTCCCTCAGGATCCTGGGCACGTGGGTATGTATTGGCATGTGCCACTGGAGCCAGGACTTGAACCATCAGCCACCTGGGACCCACCTTCCTTTGCTCAGCATTCAGTTACTATGCTATGTCACCAGCCCTTATTTCATATCTTGAAAATCAATTATGAAGAAATTTAGGAGTCTTGGAATAAGAACTTGACTGTCAGCTCATTTCTCTATACTAAGAAACGGTTTTATTAAAGAAACATTCTAAATCTTTCATTGCATCAAATATTATCCCTTTTTTTTTTTAAGAATTGTTTAACTTTATTTATTTTTATTTGACCAGAGAGGGACAGGGGTGGAGGTGGGATAGTAGTGAGAAAGCAAGCCGCCAGGTCCAGGACTCCTACTTTGGTTGGTCATGTGGGAGCCCAGAGCCCTGAACTCCCATGCCACCTGCGAAGTGAGGCATCTGCTGCAAACATTTTAGGTGAAAAATAGAACTTTGCTAAGAAAGATAGACATTTAAATTTTAGCTCCTGCTCATGGGTCTGGTTCACTGAGGGATAGGATAGGAATTTACATATTTAGTCTGTGTGCATTGTTACCCTTTATTCAAATTGTTCTTTTATCTGCTTTGTTTTTCCAGACAGAAGGTCAGAAAACTGCTGTCCTTGGGCCTAATCCGGCCCTCTGCCTGTTTCTGTAAATAAAGATTTACAGCCCTGCCCATTATTCCCTGTGGCTGCTTCCCTGCTACAACAGCAGTTAGAGTAGTTGCCACAAGGCCCTCAGATTGAAAGGCTCCCATTGGACCTTTATAGAAGTTTTTCAGATTTCAGTAGAATGTATTTAAAATGATTTTATAGGACTTCTGTTTTATTTTCCTACTATGTGCCCTTTGAAGCTTTTCTTTCCCAGCTAACTTCCCACCCTACCATTATTTCTTGTAAAGTTACAACAGTAATTTTACAACACCAACACATACTTATTTTTCTCACATACTTGTTTTGTTGTTGTTGTTTTGTGTTTTTGTTTGTTTGTTTTGTTTTTGTCGTAGGGCATGTGTACTCACTGTAGAGAGACAGAAAGAGGGAAAGTGAGAAATTGCTCTCCCAAGGGGATGACCACACCGCAGTCCCTTCTCTGTTTTGGGGATTTGGGGCATACATGCATACCGCACCTGGCATGTTTTTTTTTCCAAGCTGCCAAGTCCAGTACTTAAACCTTGGCATTATCCATTGGGACCCAGTGCCTTAATCACCATGCCATCTGCTGGCCCTCACATACTTTTTACTTTTTTTAGATTTTTTGTGTTCTCGCTGGAGAGAGACAGAGAGAGGGAAAGTGACAAACCACCCCCAGGAGACATGGCTGTGCCACAATCATTTTCCTTCCATTTTCCTCTCAGGATTTAAGCGTGCACACACACATACACGCCCGGTGCAAGTTTCAAACCACGAGGTCCAGGATTCAAACCACGGTCAGCCATGTAGGAGTCTAGTGCCGTATCTACCGCGCCACCTGGTGGAATTGTTTTCTATGCCTCTTCTGATATTATTTTTATAGATTAGATAACAGGTGGGTTTTTTTTTTTACAGAATAACATATATTATTATTTCATCCAAATAAAATAAAATTAGGGAGAAAAATATGCCACTCATCAAGTTTTTAAATATTAAGGCCTGTGTGTTTCTCTTTACCTTTTTCGGGGCAAGGCATTGATGGAGAAAAAACTTCAAATAGTACATTTTACAGTCGAGTTTTATTCCCTCTGAATTCTTAGTAAAATCAAAGACATGCTCTCCTGGAGAAGATAAAGACTTTGAAAGTAATCATTTCAGTGTAGCAGAACTATTTTGATCAAGGCGAAATTATCTGATTGCTAGAATAATATGATATTGAAACTAAATGTCAGGATATTGATATATTTTAGCATATGGATCTAAAAGAGAACCAAGACAGCTTAACAACTCTGTTACTTGGATTTCATTAGCATTTAAAGCTTGCTACTTTGAAAAGCATACGTCGCATGAAATCACCGTTCCAGTCATGTTTCAGCATACTGCTCTGTGGTGTTAAGTACACGTAGGCTGTTGCGCAGCCATCACCACCACCCATCTTCAGAACTTTTCACCTTGTAAAGCTGAAACTTTGGGAGCCAGTAGGTGGTGTGGTTAAGGCGCTGGATTCCCACATGTACGACTGAGGTTCAAACCCTGGACCTGGTGACTTGAAAATCACACTCTGCATGCATGTGTGCACCAAAATCCCAGGAGAATGGAGGAGAAAGGATTTTGTAGTGGTGATTTCTCACTCTGCCTCTCACTGTCTCTCCGTTTCTCTCTGGCAAATGTAGGTACTGTGTGGCAAAAACAAAACAAAACAAAACCTAAAAAAAATCCAAGAAACTGAAACTTTGCCCATTGTATGGTAATTTTCTATTTCCCCTTCCCTTTTCCCTCCACCGCAGCTTGTCAGCCATCCTCCTACTTTGTGTTTTGTATTTGACCCCCCCTAGGTGCCTCACATAAATGTCATAACAGTAGTTGACCTGGCTTGCTCCATTAGCATAATGTCAAGATTCATTCACCATGCACTGAGGGCAAGGGCTGCAGGTGTTCCTTTCATTTTTAAAGTACTTATCTTTAGGATCGCCATGGAATGTAGTATTGTGTTAATGCATTTAACAGTGCTGTGTATGGGGGACAATAGTACAGTGTAGGGATGTACTAGTACAAAAGTAAGGGGGTTTCTTTTTCTTTCTTTCTTTCTTTTTTTTTTTTTTTTTTTAGAGATTTTTGCTATAGAACATATGCTCTCGCCAGAGAGAAGGAGAGAGACAGAAAGCAAGAAATCACCCCAGTCCCAGGGGGAATGGCCACCCTACAATCTCTTCTCCATTCTCCTCCTCTCGGGACCTTGGGCACACATGTACACATGCCCAACTTGAGTTTGAAGCCACCGGGTCTGGGACTCGAACCACGGTCAGCCATATGGGAATCCAGTGATATAACCCCATTATGCCATCTGCTGGTCCCAGTATGGGGATTTTCATTTTTTACTTTTTCAGGGCCAAGATGTGGAGAGAAGATTTATCTTAGTATCTCATAGCATGCTGGGTGGGAATTTAGCTGCTGAGTGGGGAGAGGTGGGTATGGGATGCAGGGCTTGGTTGTGGTTAGAGGGACATCCTTTGGGGGGAATGTGGGTGGGTCTCTCTGGCTTGCTGCTATCTTCCTCCCCTTTGGCCTCTCCACTCCAGTTCACTTAGAACTTAACCTCTACATCCTGGGCACTACCTTCTCTTGACTCACCTTCCTTCACGGATCCCTTCTCTGACCTCAGACAGGTCTTTCTTGCCTTGAGGAGCAGAGCTCAGCAGCTCCTGTCAGGAACCCTCTTCAGTTGTCCCAGTTGCTGCAACAGCATGTGTCCTGGGACGGCAGTCTTCGATGGCTTTCTGGAGCTGTATTATGGAAGGCCCATCGCAGTCCAAAACAAAATACCACTCTTTCCAGTTTATGTACTTTCCTGTCCCAAATCTGGAGAGCCCTTGGGGGACCAGCAGGTGGGGTTGGGAATGTTTGGTCCCTCCGCTCGCTTTAGTTTCTCCGTTAGTCACTTGAGGAGGCATCAGAGAAGAACAGGATTCTGCACTGGAGCTGTCTTCTGGTCTTTCTCGGCTGCTCGCAGTCATGCCATGTCCAGGTGCCAGCTCCCCAAAGGCATCCTTCTGTAAGAGACCCCTCAATTGTGGGATCCTCTGTACTTTGCTTGCTGTTCCCTGGTGTTGGTTACAAATTCTCAGGCTGACCTTTGCTCGTGCATGCACACACACACACACACACGCACACACTCACCCTCGAGCTCTTGCTCCCAGCAGCACTCCTTTCAGATACCCCTCTGCCGGGCCGCTCTCCATCTTTTCTCAGCCGAGACCTTCTAAAATGACTCAGTCTAGCTACCTTTCTGGCCCTTGACCCGGGAAACCATACCAGTGGTTGCTCCACCTGGAAAGACAGGCTGTGTTCATTGCCAGCCAAGGAAATCAGCCACCCCTGCCCTCAGCACACGCCCAAACACATGCCTCACAGAATCTCCCTGTGCCCCCGGGGTGTAGCAGGAAACATACCTGGCATGTGACTGGGGTGGGTGGACAGAGATGCCAGTTGTTTAATAGGGACTGTGAGGCTTTGGTGGAAGGGCAGGATTGTGAGAGGACAGAAATGACCATGTTTTAGAAGGTTCTAGTAGACACAAACAAAAAATGTCTTCATTTTAGAATGAATTGTGAGTATTTGGGGAGAAGAAAACAAAACAAAGTAATCAAACATTCTAGGATGCTCTTTCCAGCAGAGGGTGCTCTAGAACGAAGATTGTGAAAATGCATCAGGTTCCTTTGGAAAGGATTCAGGAGAAAGCACCCAACCTTTTCATGATTATCAATTTTATTATAATTAGTTCTTGAAAAAGTTTTCTCTTTTTAACAAAGATAATCCTAAATCTTAGTATTTATCACATACCTTCATAAACCATTTTTATGTGTTCAGTTGTGATACTTAGATGTATACACACATGTAATTTTGTATATGTTATTCATATATTAACGTGTAAAAATCCATTTCCTGATGCTTGGCTCATGGGCACTGGGTGAATATTAATTTCCTGACCTTCCCCACTTCCCTTGTTGCAGTCTATACGTAGGGGCCAGCAAGGCCTCCCTCAGAGGACATACACAGGGAGGTCCAAGGATGTGGCTGAGAGAGCTCTGCCTCCTCTGCCCCTTTCTTGTTGGGCACTTTGGACTTCGAGTTGAAATTGTTCAACCCTTCTTCTGGTCAGCCCAGGCCCTGATTTCTCCAGTACTTAGTAAGCATCTACCCTGTCTCCAGCCCTGTCTTCTCATCCTTAGCACTGCCTTGTGGGGAGTATCCATCATGCTGAGTACACGGGACCATTTCAGCAGCACAGTGGGGAGGCAGAAGAGTCAGGAAGTGAGACCTGGACATGAGTAAAGCAAGAAGTCTACTATTCCTTCTTTCTTTGTTTTAGAGAGAAGTTTTTTTGCTATAGGGCGCATGCACTTGCCAGAGAGACAGAGAGAGACAGAGAGACAAAAAGCAAGAAATCACTCCCCAGGGGGGATGGCCACGCTGCAATCCCTTCTCCTCCATTCTCCTCTCGGGATCTTGGGCACGCATGCACATGCGCCCGGCGTGAGTTTTTAGCCACCAGGTCCAGGACTTGAACTGCAGTTGATTGCATTGGGAGTTCAGCAACATAGCTGTTCTGCTAACTGCTGGTCCCCCAAGAAGCCTGCTATTCTTGACATGCAAAACAGCTGGCAGAGTGGTTTTTGTGATAGTGATGTTGGATTCGCTGATCATTCACTTTTCTCACCTGACTCCTGGTACTGCCCAGTAAGGGAGAAAAGGGAACAAGTGGTGATTCTTGAATAACTGGTCAAATTAACCTACACTTCAATTTTTTAAGAATTATTTTATTTAACTTTGTTTGTTTAATTTGACCAGAGAGGAACAGAGTAAGTGAGCAAGCGAGAAAGAGAAAGTGAGAAAGCAAGCCACCAGGTCCAGGACTTGAACCACAGTCAACCATTTGGAAGTCTAGTGCCCTTAACCACCACGCCACCTGCCGACCCCAGATGAACCTACAGTACTCACCTTACTCATACAGATTTGTTCCCGAGAATTTTCTATGTTATCTGTTTCCGAATTACCAAGGAACACATCCTGGAGTGCCTGGATCACTTTGCTTTCCCTCCCCTTGCTGTCGTGGCACACAGTCCTGGGAAAGCTGGGCATCTGATTTAATGGCCATCGTGGGAAACGCTGACGTCAGTGCCCATTCTCGCTACTTCTGTTACTGACGACGTCGCTTATTTTTTATTATATATCCATAAATGAGTTCCATATGTGAGAGGACGTCATTGTAGGTGATGAATTTGACATCTAAGTTTTCCTGGGGCCAGCCCCAGTGGCACAGCAGTCACACCCGTGCTCTACAATGCTGGGCCCACATGGGAAGGTCCCAGGTTCGTATCCCAAGGTCTCCCTGTGATTTAGGCTGGCTGAGGCTGTGGTTGAATGGTGGTGTGAAGACACTGCTGGGGTGACTCCCCCACCCCATCTGTCATGAAAGAAACTTGTAAAAACAAAAGCAACATTTCCTAAATTAAGTTTTGGGAGTATACTTAATATTAAACGGATGTTGTTATGATTCACAACTACTATGAAAGGAATCTAAGAGAGTCCATAAAATAAATTTGATATAATTTCCTGCTCTGAGAATAACATAATTAACTTTCAAAGCTATTAAAAACCATTTTTCACTCCCTTTGTTAACTTCTGGGACAATTTCAAGTGTCACTGCTTCTTAGTATACTTTTTAAATACACAATTAATTCTTTTATCATAACATAAAAAAGAAAATACTTTCCTTAGTTGAAGAGGTGCATGTAGATTTAGATTAAGAAAAAACTGTAACCACCCTTTGTAGGGTTCTGAGTTTTAAAAAAATTAATATGTCTTAAAGAATTTTCAGGTCCATAAAGATTTGGCTTTAGTAGTGCCACCATAAAGTGGCTTTTGAATTTTCTTTGAAGATGGTAATATGTTTGAGGGAAGTCCACATATTCTATGGATGTATAAATACTGGTTTTGTGTCCTGTTGTTTGGTAAGACAAATAACTTTGTAGACAGTTAAATGTTTGAGAATGTCAAATGTTAAACATTTTCCCGTTCCTTTTTTCCTAACATGAGATGCATGAAGGAGAAGCTTGCTTACATAGGTCATTTGGAATTTTCAGCTATCCTTACATAATATTGAGGCTGAGGGTAGAAAAATTCATCTGCTTTAAAATTTTTTATTATTCTAGTAATGATGACTAGTAGCAATGTAGTTTATTGGTTAAAATTTAATACAAAGGCCTTATTCTCTAGAGAAACTGCTAATTGACATGTTAGTATCTACTTCACAAGTTTTTCTGTAGATTCATATATGAATTCTATATATGTATGTGTGTCTGTACACGTGTAGATATACACACACACGATATCAGATGACTGATAGAGTAGCTTGTGAGTCACCATCATACCTACATGAGGTGATAGCTGAAGACATTTTATAGAAACTTTGATTTGGGGGCCCAGCCGTTAGTGTAATGGCTATGTCATTGATTTGGGGGACCAGCCGTTAGTGTAATGGCTATGTCACTGGACTCCCATGTAGTCAGCTGTGGTTCCAGTACCGGAGCTGAAGCCTTAAAGTCATGCCGGGTGTGTGTGCGTGTGTGCCCAAGATCCTGAGAGGAGAATGGAGGAGAAGGGATTATGACAGGCCCATCCCCTCAGGGGGGGATTCTCACTTTCTGTCTTTCTGTCTCTATCTTTCTGGTGAGTGCATGCACCCTATAGCAAAAACCTCTCCAAAAAAAGAAAGAAAGAAACATTGATTTGGGATTAAATTCCCTTGAGGTATACTCTGGTTGTTACTTATCTCTTTATATTCTGTCTTGTGTTAGTTCCTGGGTTTGTAGGAGTTATATTCCGGAATGTGCTAAGTTGCAGAATATGTGTTTACTGGACCAGCCTATGTGAAGCTTACAATGAATGAAGTCTACCAGGGGTTTTCTTGGTAAATACTGTCACAGTATAGCTTACTACCACCACACCCATAATTTAAATTTGCTGGTGAGTTATTGTGGCTTTTTTAATGAAAGCATAAAATATCTCCATAGCTTATGCCTTACCTTTCAATAGCTGTAAATAATAGAAGCTTTTGTTTGATTCTCTCTTCAGAAGTAGAAGCCAGCACTTATAAAGGCCCCTCAGAATAGCATACAATAGGCCATGGTAAGAAACCGCAAAGATTAGATGGGGACAATTCTTTCTCCATTCCTCTGAGCCCCCTGCAGAAGAATTTTTTCTCTTATCAGTGTTTTCCTTTTTTTCCATAGGGTGCGTGTGCTCAACATGGAGAGACAGATATCACCCCTCAGGGGGATGACCACACCACAATCCCTTATCCTCCATTCTCCCCTCTGGGTTTTGGGCACACATGTACATACTCCTGGATTGATTTTCAAGTTGCCAAATCTAAGGCTCGAATCAGAGTTGGCCGTGTGGAAGTCCAGCACCTTAACCACCACACCACCTGCTGGCCCCCTTGATCAGTTTTTTAATGGCTAGACATGAGAGTTCTTGGGAGTTCAAAGCTTAGATTATTTATAGCCCTAAACCACATTCTTTAGCATATTCCTAATAGTAACAAAATTATTTAGTTCTCTGTTGACTTTTTAAAAAGTTTTATTTATTCCTTCCATGAGATAGATACTCCCAACAGGGTCTTTACATGCAGTCCATCCCCATCTCACCAGGATCATGGGCACACATGCTTGATGTATACAGGAAGACCTCGGGACATGAACCTGGGACCTTCCCACGTGACCTCAGCATTGTAGAACATTGTGTTACTGCTGCACCGCTGCAGTGGCCTCCATTTGCTGACACGTTCAATTTCTAGTTGATTCAGATGTGTACTGTTAGTTGGGCTGCCTGGAAGCCTGAGCAGAACAGTAACTAACCCTGGGCTGTGCCATTATACGCACTGGGTTATTATTGAGGATCTGCACGCTGTCTTGGGCCAGGGTCCCTGGGAAGTAGACTGAGATAGAAATACATGTGCTGGTAGTTTAGTGGGAGCTTTCAAAACCTGCCTGTGTGAGGAGGGCAGGCAGCAGAGAAAGAAGTTGAACTGGGATGCGTTCATTACAGTAGTCTCAGCCTGGTCTGCATGGAGCTCTCTGGCTAGATTAGCCCGTCAATGTTGTCCCAACTTGGGGGTGAGAGGTCTGGGTCTTTATTACCCTACATTAACCAAACATCATATGTAGGGTGAACGTGAAAGAATGCATGACCTTTGAAGAGAGGACTATTCTTCACTGGAGGACGAGTCCTGGAGAGGTTCTCAGCTGAGAGCTGTCTGCTCCCATACCTGGCAGCTGAGGAATGAGAGCTTCAGTCCTGGAGGATGGCTTACCACAGCATCCACTGCAAATGCTGGGGTCTGTCGGTGTTGGACACAGCTCCCTGTACCAAGTACCTATAGCAACATAGCAGTGGTAAAAGTAGAAAATTTTCAAGCAGCCACTTCTAAAGGAATCCTATTTTTCCTTTAAGATTCATTAGGAGTCATCTCTTCCCAGAAGGCTTGTCAGATCTCTTCCTTTTAGCCCTTCTCCGCATTAACTGCTACACTCTGGCTCTCCATCGTATTTTGTATTCTTGCTGTGAATGTTCTACCATATGGCTTTTTCTGTGTGTTTATGTATATACTTATATCTGTTTCTTTGTCTGTTCCACTTTTCAAAGCCCTATCCTAGTGTTGATCTGTGTTATAGAACCTAGTTCAGTAGCAGGCACTTGGCCGACCTTTGGTAAATGAATGAACAGCCTCAGCCCAGACTCCCTCAAATAGTGGATGGGGGTGGTGGTACACGTTGCATTGTATCTTTGGTAGGAAAGATAGGAAGTTGGCCAGATTCTCCTATTAAAACCAGCTATCAAGGACCAGCAGATGGTGTAGTGGTTACATCACTGAACTCCCATGTAGTCGGCCACAGTTCAAGTCCTGGACCCAGCAGCTTAAAACTCACACCAAGCATGTTCATGTCCCAAATCCCAAGAGAACAATGGAAGAGAAGAGATTGTGGCATGTCTGTCCCCCCGGGAAGGTGAATTCTCACTTTCTGTCTCTGTCTTCTGTGAGTGCAAATCAAAATCAACCAGCTATCTTGAGTGACTACAGCCATGGCCAACCTCAGCCACTAGACAAAGGGTATACTTTTCTGTTAAAAGGCTTTGCCTTTGAGCCTTGGTAGTTAGCTCTGTTATTTTTTTTTTAATTCTGCTTTATTTTATAATTCCTTATTCACATTTAATTGTTGTACATCTTCATGGGATTTTCAATGCATGCATGTAGTATGTGATAATAAAATCCAGGTCAATACCATATTCATCATTTTCAACAAAGGATCCCCTACCCACTAGTAGTCTCTGGTACCTGCAATTGTCCTGACTACTTGCGTGTCTTTTTTTTTTTTTTTTTAGGGTATTTGCCATAGGGCACATGCGCGTGCCAGAGAGGAGAGAGACAGAGAGAGATAGTGAGAGGAAAAGTGAGAAGTCCCCAGGGGGGAATGACCATACACAATTTCTTCTCCACTCTCCTCCTGAGATTTTGGGCATGCACACACACACACACACACACACACACACACATGCCCGGTGTGATTTTTTAAACTACCCGGTCCGAGACTCAACCTGTAGTCAACCATGTGGGAGTCTGTGCCTTCATCACCATGCCATCTGCTGACTGCTTGTTTTTTCTCTTAAGATCTTTCAATTTCTGCCACAGTACAGACTTTTGATACATTGCTGGAGTACATGCAGTGTTTGGCTTTCATAGTGTGGCTTATTCAACATAACATTGCATTTTCTATTAGATTCAGCCACTTTGTATCAAATGACAGGATCTCGCTGTTCTTCATGGCTGAGTAGTATTCCATTGTGAATGTATGCACATTTTTAAATCTAGTCATCAGTTGTTGAACACTTCGGTTTATACATGTCTTAACCATTGTGAATAGTGATGTAATGAATGTGAATTCTTTCTGACAGTGATTTCCTTTCCTTTGAGTAAATGCCAAGGAGTGGAATTACCAGATCATCTGGTTCTATTTGTTATTTTTTTTTTTTTTTTTGGAGAGGTTTTTGCTGTAGGGCACGTGTGCTCACCAGAAAGACAGAGAGAAAGAGAGAGAGATAGTGAGAAATCCCCCCCCCGGGGAATGGCCATGCTACAATCCCTTCTCCTCCATTCTCCTCTCGGGATCTTGGCCATGGGCACCTGCACGCCTGGCATGAGTTTAAGCCACCAGGTCCGGGGCTTGAACCACAGTCGGCTACATGGGAGTTCAGCGACATAGCCATTATGTTAACTGCTGGTCCCCTGTTTGTTAATTTTTGAAGAAACTTCATATTTTCCACAGTGACTACTAATTTCTCTTATAAGGGAAATGCAAATCTGAGCCACAATTAGGTGCGACAAGTGAGATGAGGCTGTGGTGGAAAGGGAACCCTCCCTCATCGTTGGTAGGAGTTAGCTCTTCTGGTAAGCAGGACTGGACCACCCAGCAGATCCATTTCACAGTGACCAGTAGTTTATTCAGGTATCCTTAACCAAAGCCAGTTGAGTGGCTTCCTTCTTTCACTTGGGACCAAATTGCCATTCCAGTGGAAAGAGATGTTAACTTTCAGGAAAACCTGCCCCACATGGTGGAGAGAGTGAATTATTCCTAAAACTTAGCCATGAGTGCAGGAGAGACGGAGGCTGGCTGTTGGCCTTGTTCATTTGGTTGGTGTCATTTTGATCTTTCCAGCGTACGTCTGAAAGGCTAAGCACCAGTGAATGGCCAAATGCTATTTTGCCTACTTGCTCTGCCTATGGACTACAGAATTCTTTTTCCATCGGGACTATACCTCTGGTCATGAGTACTTTTATCAATATAGGTGCTTGTATTTTCTTCTTCCTTAATTATCACTTTCTAGTCTACTTAATCAGTCCTCTAAATGTAATTCAGCACATGACTTAACAGAATTAGTGTCCGAGTAGCTCAGATATTGAAAATGAACGGTAATAAGAATGGTCAAGAGTTTTAGCTTCCATCCCTATCGATACTGTGAGAAATGCAAATACTTCAAAGTCAGCACTTGTAAATGTTTCATTCATAATTTTAAGATTTTTGATTTGTTAATATTTGATGTATATATGTATATAAATAGTAGATGCTTATGAAATAAAGTCATTTTGACTTAAGGAAAATTGACTTAAAATACTACAGACATAAAATAGAAGGAAGCGTGAAAAGCACAGATTTAGGAATTATGTATTTTGTAACTGGTCAGGCTAATATTACTGCAGTCCTGATGCAAAACATCAGTGCTTTTGAACCAGGTTAATTGCTCCCAGAAAGCCCAGTTATTCCAGCTGATGTCATATTGCCAGAAAGCAGTATTTTGTAAACTGGAATGTCTGCTGCTTTTCTGTTTTCCTCTTACCTGGCTTTCAAGAAAGTCATTTTATTGTTAAGATTCATATGTCCTCTCATCTACGGAATTTTTGACTTTCCCTCCCAATGATTTCCAAAATTCATCTTTAAAAGTGCCTTGAGGGACCAGGAGATGGCGTAGTGGTTAAAGTGCTGAATTCCCACATGGCTGACCGCGGTTCAAGTCTTGGACCTGGTGGCTTGAAACTCACACTGGGAGCGTGTGCATCTGTGCCCAAAATCCCAAAAGGAGAATGAGAAGGAGTTGAGGCCATCTCCCATAGGGGGTGATTTCTTGCTTTCTGTCTCTCCGAAGAGCGCATGCACCCTATGGCAAAAATCTCTTGGGGAGGAAAAAAGTGCTTTGAAATAAAGTCTTGAATAGGGTTAAATATGTGTTGTTATTGATTAAATTTTAGTGGGAGGTGGTTATTTCTAATCCGTA
This sequence comes from Tupaia belangeri chinensis, assembly GCF_000334495.1. NCBI lineage: Eukaryota > Metazoa > Chordata > Mammalia > Scandentia > Tupaiidae > Tupaia > Tupaia belangeri. Next base: position 721,805 of record NW_006160040.1, on the reverse strand, counting down.
CATAATGGGGTGATGTGACTTATGAGTGAATTTGAGATTTGAGACCTTGAGCTATTGGAAATTCAGAGTCGTTTCCAGTTTAGCACATTTTAGTGGCTAGGGAACAGCTCTGGGTCATGACGAAGAGAATCACACTGAGGAAGACTGACTTAATTGGCCTTCTAACAGCAGTGTACCTTGGGATGTCTTGCCTAAGATTAAATATAAACTGCTACACCCATTTAGTCCAGCCAGAAGGGCTGAGAAAAACTCATTAGATGTGCTTGAGACAGCTCTCTGTGAAGGTTCGGTGTGGCTCTCGCTGTGAATATCACTGCCCTGTCTTTGTGTTGACTGAATCACTACAACCGAATGAGCCATCATTTGTGATTGATGTAGCAGGACTTGAAGCACCAAGCTGTAAAGATTCTGTCTTTATTTAAAGGACAAGAGAACAAAAGTATGAAGTACTGTTAACAAGGCTTCTTTCAATTTAATGAAATTTTAATTGTGAAGTTGCTGATAATATTCTTAATATAGGATTTTTTTTTTTTGAGAGAGAGATTTTTGCTAGAGGGTGCATGTGATCACCAGAGAGACAGATAGAGACAGAGAGACAGAAGGTGAAAAATCACCCTCCAGGGAGAATGGCCACACCACAATCCCCTCTTTTCCATTCTTCTCTCAGGATTTTGAGTACACATGCACATGTGCCCAGCTTGAGTTTTAAGGCTCCGGGTCTGAGACTTAAACTGCAGTCAACTACATGGGAGTGCAGCAACATAACTATTATATCATCTCTTGGTCCAATATAGGTCATTTTAAAAATAAGGTGAATCCAGGCCCAGCTTCCATTGCATGGGTAGTAAGGTGCTGCTCTGTGATGCTGGAGTCATGTAAGTAGTCCTGGATTCAGGTTTTGGGTCTACCTGAACATGATCCTGGCTAGCTGGAAGGCTAGGGGCAGGGTACAGGAGTATTCTGATCTGGGGGGGGGGGGTCCTGTTGGGGTACTTATACCCCTTTTCCCCCTCTTCCTTTGTCTTTCTGTCTTTCTCCTTCTCATAAATGAGACTTAATAAGGTGGACCTAAAATTCTAAACATTGGTTTATTAGCTGTATATATTAGAAGCTTAAGAAAGTAGAAAGTGTAACTTCCAGATCAAAGAAGGAAAAGTTTATAAAGCAACTTATGTTGAGGACCAGCAGGTGGCATGGTGGTTTTTAGGTTCTGTATCTCAGATAGTTGACTGCACAGTTCGAGTCTCAGACCCAGCTGTTAAAAAAGTACACTGGGCATGTGTACATGCATGCCCAAAATCTTGAGAGGAGAACGGAGAAGGAATTGTGGCATGACCATCCCCCCCATTAGGTACTTTCTCACTTTCTTTCTCTCTCCTGTGAGTACCTGTGCCCTAAAGCAAATTAAAAAAAAAAATTATACTGTTATAATATAAAAGAAGAAAGAAGAGGGAAAAGCAGATGAATAGAACATTCAAAATTAAGAGAATAGGGGCCAGATGGTGGCACAGCAATAAAACTTAGTGCTCTTTTTGATTGACCCACCTGGGAAGGTTTCAGGTTCTCATCTATAGATCTCCCTAGGCAAGGTGGACATAAACATGCCCATGATCTGGGGCTGGCTGGAGCTGAGGTGGATCACAGCATCAGGACCCTTTTGGGGATGCAGTCTCTTTCTCCATCTAGTGGGAAAAAAATAAATAAACATTTAAAGAATTAAATTTGTAAAGGTTTCTGCCAGAGGGCATGTGTGCTCCCAGAGAGAGGCAGTAAAAGGGAAAGAAGCCAATACCTCCTAGGGGTTAATAGCAACACCACAATCCCTTCTCGTGAGATTTTGGGCATGCACACATATGCCCAATGTGATTTTCAAGCTGTCAGGACTGGGGCTCGAACTGTGGTTGGCCTTGTGGGAATCCAGTATCTTAACCACCACACTACGTCTTAGCCCCAAGAATTAAAATCTATTTTATTTAAAGAGGAAGAAACCAGTGCATCAGCAGTAATAGTGGATATGAATATAGGTTTTTAGATAGGATTTTAAAAATTAAACAAGTTGTATTCATTTGCAACTTACGCCTTTAAAATATAATGACAGACTTTTTGCCTCTGGCCATGATGATATAACTGGTACTAGACTAGCCTTTCTGCCATGTGTAGCTAAAAAACTACAAAACAGACAGAGCAACTGTTTTTGGATACCGTCAACCAGCAGCACAGGACCGACCCATGAGAGGTGAGTCCTACAATTACCCCATATTTCTCTCTGGGGGAAGTTTTTGGATTCAGGCAAAAAGGAGCTCAGAGTACTGTAGTCTCACTGAGCCAAGGATCCAAAGATGAGCACTCAGGGAGACCAGAGCTACTGGAGTTTGCAGAGCAGAGTACCCAAAGGTAAGAGCTGCCTACCAAGAGTCCCGGAAATCTGCCTTGGGATCCCCTCATGGCTTTAACTAGCATTAAGTGGGGTATATTTTCAGTAAGACTCTGTGATTCAAGCTAAGAACAACAACCAAAGGTTTAACATTCTGACCAGAGGGGAAAACCTGAGAACACCCAGAATGTTTGGTAGAAACCGCCTTAGCGATAGGGCTGGAGATCTTACCCAGCAAATCTTGAGTGGGTTAAGCTGATCTACCAACAAATTAAATGCCTCAGAATGTCTCACATACACACAAGGAAAAAAAAAAAAAAATAAATATATATATATATATCCAGACAGCATTCAAAATGTTCAGAATCCAATTATTGAAAAGTTACTAGATGTGTATAGAAGCAGAAAAATATGATTTATAAGCAGGAGAAAATTTCATCAATAGAAACACATTCAGAAATGACATAGTAGAATTAACATATAAGCACTTTTAAAAAGCTATTACAAAATTAATTTTAAAGGTCTGTTAGAAAGTTAGTCAAATAAAGAAAGAAATAGAAAACATAAAAACAAACCACAGTCTTTTATAGATGAAAAAGAAACTCTGAAATGAAAATTCTCTCCATAGGCTTTACAGAAGTTTATATTATAAAAGAAAATAGCAGATTTGAAGACAGGATAATTGAAGCTATACCACCAAGGGGAAAAAAAAATGAATAGAGTCTGTTGACCTGAGGGACAATACCAAGTGATGGAGCATTATGTCTTTGAAGTTCTGTGTCAGGAATGAGAAATAGAAACATATACATGAGAAAGGAAAATGGCCAAAAATCTTAGTTATTTGATAAAATATGTTACCCACAGATCCAAGAAACTCAACAGATCTCAGACGATACTGCACCAAAGACTATTATAGTCAATTTGCAGAAAACTAAAGATAACAAAAATCTTAAAATTAGCCAGAGAGGAGAACACAGATAGAGAAACAAAGATAAGAAGTAACACTGGTCTTTCATGTGCAGCATGCAAATGAGAAAACAATGGAAAGATACCTGTTTTTTTTTTTTTTTTTTTTTTTTTTTGAGAGGTTTTTGCTATAGGGCACGTGTGCTCGCCAGAAAGACAGAGACAGAGAGACAGAAAGCGAGAAATCACTCCCCGGGGGGATGGACACGCCACAATCCCTTCTCTTCCATTTTTCTCTTGGGATCTTGGGCATGCATGCACATGCACCTGGCGTGAGTTTAAGCCACCGAGTCCGGGACTCGAACTGTGGTCGACTACATGGGAGTCCAGCAACATAGCCATCAAGCCAGCATGCTAACTGCTAGTCCCAGGGCCTCCTGGCCTACAGTACTTTTCAGTCTACTGTTCCTCCCTCCACATCCTGTTTCTCCTTCTACGTCCTGGTCATGTTCTCCCTGGCATTTATTGTTTTATAATATATTACATAATTCCATATTTCTCTTTTTCTCCCTCACTAGATATAATATTTGATCTTTCTCATTTACTGATGTGTCTTTCACACATAGAAAATGTCTTGCATATAATAACTGCTTAGCGGGAACCAGCAGTTAGCATAATGGCTATGTCGCTGGACTCCCACGTAGTCAACCGCGGTTCGTGTCCCGGACCCGGTGGCTTAGAACTCACACCGGGCGCGTGTGCGTGCGTGCCCAAGATCCCAAGAGGAGAATGGAGGAGAAGGGATTGCGGCGTGACCATCCCCCCTGGGGGGGGTGATTTCTCACTTTTTGTCTCTATGTCTCTCTCTGTCTGTCTGGCGAGCGCACGCGCCCTACAGTGAAAATCTCTCAAAAAAAAAAAAAAACTGTTTAGCTAATATTTAGTGAATGAGCAAATGAAAGAATAAGTAGTTGGTAAGTGTATTAGTCAGGTTTCTTCAGAGACAAAGAACCTGCAGGGTGTGTATGGGCGTATATGTGTACAAATAAAAGGAAAATCTAAATTTTTATTGGTAAGATGATAGATCAATTGATTATGGTATATTCCTAGATTGTAATACTGTTCACTTGAATGAAGTAAATTATACATATTAATGTGGATTAGTTATAAAAATTATATTGAATGGAAAAGTTGTAGAAGGATGTAGTTTGATGCCACTTATCAAATTCAACAACTCAGAGCAATAACATGTTAATTTGTCGCACTATCTTTTTATAAATATTCTTTTTGCTCGCTAAGATTCTGCAATGGCATACTGAAAGAAAATCCCCAGATGTGCAGATCTTTCATCTGTAGATCTTGAGGCAGATAGAGGTGACTGATGTTTAGTGGAAGATTGTTAATGTGACCGTATGAACTATAGTTAACTTCTTGAATCCGTACCATTTTGGTAATTCTCAGCCATTTAGAACAAAAGCTTTTTAACTGTAATAATACATGAAGAACCTTTTGTAATATGTGATACATGAAGAAACTGTAAAGTCAAGGATATTTTAGGTCATCAGGAAAGTCATGACATATTTTTCTATTTTACTGTACAAAAATGCATCGTGACTTTCCCAATGACCCAATAATACCCAAAGTGACAGATTGTACATATTTTCAGTTACAGAGCAGAAAACTAAATTAAAAAATCACATCTAAGTCATGACACTAGGTTATTTTATCTACTGATATTTTCCATTAAAATGATTCTTTGTGATTAAGAGTGAAATAAGTTAAAGTTGATGTTTATCTTTGTATCTGTTAACTTTCTTATTTAACCGTAAGTTGGGGGTAAAGATAGCATTTAAAGTTACTTTAAAAAATGGACCAGCCCCGTAGCCAGTCATTGAGGGGTCAGATCCCATCTCAACCCATGTCAGCCATGGTTCAAATCCTGGCCTTGGTGACTTGAAAACCACACCAGACACATCTGTTTATGTGTCCAATGTCCTGACAGATGGAGAAATGGAAGAAAACCACGTGACCATGCCTTTTCAGGATCTGCTTTCTCCTCTGTCTTTCTCATGAAAATACCCACGCTCTGGCAAATTAAAAAAAAAAAAAATTAACCTTAAATTTTTACTTAATAGTTAACAGTGTTCTCATACACGCACAAAATAGTCTATTCTTCTAATCAACCCCCTGCACTGTTTCTATCTCCTGCACAGCTGTCTGATGACGGTCGCTATGTCCTGCTCTCAATATGGGAGGGATGTGATCCGGTAAACCGACTCTGGTACTGCGACCT
>NW_006160040.1:694249-716219 GCF_000334495.1 Tupaia belangeri chinensis | reverse complement strand
ATCCAGTGGCATCACTGGTAAGCTATTTTCAGAGACAGGTAATTCCAAAAAGTCCCATTGAAAAGCAATTATTGGGTCTTCTGATTGATTGCCCGGGAAACTTTCCTTCTATTTTACCACATCATCTCAGATCTTATAATCTTTTTCATTCGGTACTACTCCATAAAAGGAGAGGGGGCGGGGGGAATGAAGCTAACTGTTGACTTTAGCATTTTCTCTGTAGATTGGGATTAACCAGATTTTCTGTGCTTGAGTATTCCAATGTCCTGTGAGTACTGTTGATAAACCAGTGTTAAGAGTGGCCTCTTGGTCTGTAAAGTGTAGCTCTCTGGATGGAATGGTATAAACTGTCCAGACAGTGGTTATTAGTCCAGTGAGAATTGACCAGGCTTACAGGTCATCATACACCAGCTCCTCAGTACTGAGCCCTATGTACAATAACAATTTGGTTTTGTTCCCTGAATCCTTCTATGCTGTGATGGTAAGCATAGAGCCAGCCAGTTACAAATTCAAATGTTTTCCCCCAACATCTCTACCACGCCAGCACTATCATCAAGCATAAAGGCTTTTCAACTGCTCAGTTTACTATACGGAAAATTCCCAGACCCAGAAACTCCTTCAGAGATATGTTAGCGTCCAGATAAGGACACTCAACTAAAGATATCACATTCTGGTAAATGTAAAATATATTTTAGAGATGGTTGACACAGATTTTCAAATACTGGCTGCATTTCTGTAATAATTTATTTAACTCATTATTAGTATCGAATCCTTGTCACATTATGTTATGAAATAGTTATGTTTGATTGGACATTCCATCATTTTTAATCTTCTGTGAGCAAGATCCATATCCTAACATTCTTTGATACTATAGAGTACCATTCTCACATATCACAGAGTGATATGTGAGGGGGGGGGATGGCCATGCCGCAATCCCTTCTCCTCCATTCTCCTCTCAGGATCTTGGGCACACACGCACACACGCCCGGTGTGAGTTTAAGCCACCGGGTCTGGGATGCGAACCGCGGTCGACTACATGGGATTCCAGCAACATAGCCATTATGCTAACTGCTGGTCCCTTTTTTTTTTTTTTTTTTTTTGCTCAGCAGTTAATTTGGCTTGGTTCCAAGGACAAGGTGCCATATCTGGTGTGGGCTTCTTCCGGGTGGGTAGTTTAGCAGCCATTGGCGGAGTCTGAGGAGGCTCAAACCTGAGCAGAGCAGGAGTGCACGTGTCTGTGTCCATGGCCATTCCTTGTACCTGTGTCTCTGTCGAGCATTTGCATTTTCATCTCAGCTCTATCACTGTTTCTTTGTCTGTCTCAATGAATAAATGGACTATTAAAAAAAAAAAAAAAAAGGGCCAGCCAGTGGAGTGTTGGTTAAAGTAGCTAGGATCCCCAATGGCTGACTTTGCATTGCTAGTCCCAAACCCAGGATCTTAGAAAATGTGCTGGACACATTCTTGTAAGTGTCCAAAATCCCAAGAGGAGAATAGAGAAGAGACTGTTGGTATGGCAGTTCTCCTGGGGCAGCTTTCTTAATTTTCTCTCTTGTACTCTGTCACTCTTTGGCAAGTACACATGCCTTATAGGAAAAAATTTTAAAAAATAAAAAAAAAAGAAAAGAAAAGAAAAAAGAGTAATGGCATTAGGCCTTATAAGTTTATATATAATTTTTGAGGGCCAGCAGGTCACATGGTAGTTAAGGTGTTGGTCTCCCACATGGCTGACCATGGTTCAAGTCCTGGACCTGGTGACTTGCTTTCTCACTTTCCCTTTGTCTCTCTTTCTCTGGTGAGTGCACATGCCCTGTAGCAAATTTTAAAAATAAATAAATAATAATAAAGGTAAGTAAAATTAAATAAATGATTCGTTTTTAAAAAAGAAGTTTATAGGGACTAGCAGTTGGCGTAATGGCTATGTTGCTGGACTCCCATGTAGTCCTGAACTTGGTGGCCTAAACTCATGCTGGGCATGTGTGTGTACGTGCCCAGGATCCCAGGAGGAGAAGGGATTGCAGCGAGGCCATCCCCCATAGGGGGTGATTTCTCGCTTTCTGGTTGATATCTGTGTCTGTAGTTTCCCTATTTTGGTTTCCTTGTTTCTCCATACAAAACACTTCATGTGGGGCTATGTGAGCCATATGAAATTAGGGACGTGGTCTGCGTTATTCTCTGAGGAGTCCCCAGGACCTACAGTGCCCATTGGACCCATAACAGGTGTGTACTAGCTTGTCTCTAGTGACTTCCGCTTGTCCCTTTGAGGATTGTTGTGCTTAGGTGGCCCTGCTTGATAAGCCGTTCTCCCTGGGTAACTGTTAATTTATTTGTGAGCATGTTGAATCTTTACTCTTGTGGCCTCTGAACTTTTTTTTTTAATTAAATGTTTGTCCTTTACTAAGCCCTGAGGATCGTGGGTGACAGACCATGGATTTTTTTGGGTTTTTTAGTCCTGTACAGAGGGGTCGTTCCAAACTTTGTAGAAAATGAGTATTATGGAAAAAACACGGATAGTTTATTTTCATTTTCCCATGAAAATGTTGAAGTTACCTTGTATATGGCATGAGCAGAAGATACCATAGGAGCTACGCTTTTTCTGTAGCTTGTTTAAAATCAAAAGTAAGAGATATCAAGGTGTTGGTAAGGACACCAGGCTAGCATGACATTTTATTAGTTCTGCTGTAGAAAAGACAGCTGAGTCTTCACTCCTTTAGTTCTTAATGTGTTTCACGCCTGTAGACTAGCTGAAGTTAATTATCCTGAACCTTGCAAGAAAAAGATTGGTCTGGATTTTCTTAGTTACATTTTATTATACTAGCCTAAATCAAGATTATTTCTTTTGAAATACATAGGTACTATTTTTTCCCAAGTTTGCTATAAATAATCTTAGAATATAAAGTTGCTTTATTCACTTGGATTATATTTAGAATAAATTTTCACATATTTTCTTATAGTTAAATATTGGATTATCAGAAAAGTCAGGACAGCTTATTTTTTTCTGTTTTTCTATCCAAAAATGCATACCTTTAAAAATGTATGTGTAAGGACCAGCAGATGGCGTAATGGTTACGTCACTGGACTCCCAACATAGTCAACCGCTGCTGGAGTTCAGACCTGGCAGCTTAAAACTTGTGCTGGGTACGTGTGCATGCATGCCCAAAATCCTGAGAGGACAATGGAGAAGGGATTGTGGCTCAGCCATCCCTCCGGGGAGGTGAATTCTTATTTTCTGTCTCTCTGTCTCTCTGTCAAATACATGTGCCCTATAGCAAAAGCTCTCTCTCAAAAAAAAAAAAAAAAAAGGAATGTATGTGAAAACTTGGTCTAGCAGGTGGCATAGTGGATAAAGCACTGGATTCTCATGTGGCTGACCACAGTCTAAGTCCTATACCCAGTGGCTTGAAACTCACATCAGGTACATGTGCATTTGTGCCTACAAATCCCAAGAGGAGAATGGAGGAGAAGGGACTGCAGTGTAGCCATCCACCTTAGAAAGTGATCTCTCATTTTCCTTCTTTCTTTCTCTCTCCAGTGACCACATGGCAAAAACCTAAAAAAAGAAAAAAGTATGTGAAAACTTAAGTGAATCTGTATCTTAAAATTATAAATACGCTTATAAGCGTATAAATGTATTTAACTTAGTGACATGTTTCTGAATATTTTCATTAGAAAAGTAGAAGATGGCTATTAACTTCTTTACTGTTAAAATGGGGTTACTTTTATTGTCTGTACATTATAAACAAGTACAGGTTGAGTATTTTTTTTAAGAGAGTGTTTTGCCATAGGACATGTGTGCTCATCAGAGAGATAGAGACAGAAAGCAAGAAATCACCTCTGACGGGAGCTGGCTACCCTGCAATCCCTTCTCCTTCGTTCTTCTCTCAGGATTTTGGGCACACAAGCACATGTCCCTGGCATGAATATTTTAAGGTGCTGAGTTCAGGATTTGAACTGCAGTTGACTATGTGGGAGTCCAGCGACGTAACCATCAGCGGGTCCCAGATTCATTATTTCTTATCCAAAATGTTTGGGACCAGAAATGTTCAGGATTTTTTTCTTTTTAATTTTTTTTCTTTTTTGAAATATTTGCATGTGTATAATGAGATATCTTGGGGCTGGAATCTAATTCTAAACACAGAATTCATCTATGTTTCATATATATCTTATACACATAGCCTGAGGGTAATATTATATAATATTTTTGTATTGTAGTATTTTGACTGCAATCCATCACATGAGATCAGGTGCGGAATTCTCCACTTGTGGCATGTTAGCACTCAGAAAGTTTTGGATTTTGAAGCTTTAGGTTTTTGTATTAGGGATACTCCATCTGTATATGTAAGGTTTAGTCTCAGGTGCAGGAGCATATAAATGTTATATGTAGTTATGAAGCAGACAGGTGTTGATGCCCCTCTCTAATAGGCTTTGTGTCGGGTGATGGAGGTGACGGAAGTCTGTAGTCCCTGCTCTTCAAGTGCTCCCCACCTGCTGGATAGTGTTTTCTTTGACTTTGGATAGAGGTAGAGAAGGCTTATAATAAATACCACTGCCTTCAAGACCTTTTCAGGCAGAGACCATAAGATGGTTACTTTGTGGAATAAAGGTTTCACATCAGGAAATGCTTTATTGTCAGGGGAATATTTAAAGAATCTGACATTTCACTAAACCAAGAGTTTATGTCTACAAATGTCATAAGCCAGAAAATTGTGTTCCATCAGTCTTACTATAAACAAATGAACCTTTCCAATTTTTTTCAAATCTTACATTGCCATCTAATATTTTATTTATACAGTTAATATTTTAAGAAATGAGGATTTTTTTTTCCTATTAAAGTACTGTTTATGTAAGCTAAGATGGAGCTACCTTTGAGTGGATAAACTGCAGAGTGAACTTTTGAGGTTACCAGTTTGTCACTGAAAAAAATATATCATTGTAACTCAAATGTAACGTTTAACCTTGGATGGAAAATTAATTGTAAAGACTTCTGTTTCTGGGAGTTTGGCAGATTGTGTACTCTGAATAATTTTCCAATTGGAACAATTGTGAAGTGCCCTAAAACATCTCTAGGGCATCTTTCCAAGTACATCGACAAACTTACACGAAAGAAGAGAATTCATGGAGACCCAAGACGAAATGAAGGCAGCAATGTGGGAACGTAGTCTGGATTGCCCCAGACCAGAAAAGTAAGAAAGCAAGCTGCCAGGACTCGAACTGTAGTCAGCCATGTGGGATTCCAGCTGCTTTAACCACTATGCCACCTGCTGGCCCCTGTAAAGGAACATTTTTAGCAGAACTTTTCTGTGACTAATACAATGGTCAAAAAAAAAAAAAAAAATCAGTAAATGTATAAAAGACTTGAACAATATGACTAACAAATGACCTAATAGGCATATTAAGCATATCACACCTGATGGTGGAACACACGTAGTTTTCACTTCCTTACCGGACCACTTAAGAACATTTAAAAAAGAAAATTGTTGGGTTGCCAGGTGATGTGGTGGTTAAAGGTGCTGGATTCCCACATGACCAGCAGTAGTTCAAGTCCTAGGTCAGGCAAACTGCTTTCTCACTTTTCCTTTCTCTCTCTCTCTGTCTCTGTCTGGTCAGATTTTAAAAAGTAGTAATAACAAGTGGAATGAAATAAATAATTCTTTTAAAAAGTTGTTAGAGAGTATGTACAGTCACTAGAGACAGAAGAGGAAAGTGAGGAAGCAGTCTCTGTGGGCATGGTCAAGCCTCAATCCCTTTTCTTCTATTTCTCCTTACTTTCCGGATTTTAGGCATGCTCAGATTTCAGGCTGCCAGTCATACATGCGGGACCCAGTTGCTTTAACCACCATGCCTCTGGCTAGCCCGAAGAAGAATTTTTTTTTTTTTTTAATTTAGACCTCAGAGCTTTCTCAACAAATATAAAAGAATAGAAATCACACAGAGTATGTTCTTTAGTCACAAGGGGATTTAACCAAAAGTTAGTAACAATAACCAAAGGAGGAATAATCTCACAAACGTAATATCAAGTGAACGAAGTCAGATGCAAGAGAATGCATGTTGAATAATGTCATTATATATAAAATTCAAAAATGAGGCAAAATTTGACAGTAATGTCTGTGAATACATACAGAGGAAGGAGAAGTACTAAGGAAGGCAAGGCAGAGATGAGCATGAAAGTCAGGAAGATGACCACCTTCTGCTGAGGAGGTAGCTGATTTAGAGTGCAGCGGTACAAGAAGTTGTTGAATTAAATAAAAGTCAGCTCATTCTCTTATCAAAAACTTATTGACTGTATGTGTTTATTCTCTTAGCTGGACTTCAGAATCATAACATCAGATTCCCTAAAAATCGCATTTGGATTTTAATCAAATTGTATTAAATTTGTAGATTTCTGGTTATCCGGGTCATTTATTTATTGGGTCGTCAGAAAAGGTATGACCTATTTTTCTATGCAAAAATGCATCACAACTTTTCCAGTGACCCAGTTTTTATGCCAGGGGACCACATGGATGTGCACAAGAGAAAGAGAGAGAAAGTGGCCTCCAGTGGGGCCTGGTTATGCCTCAATCCCATCTCGTCCAGTTCTTCTTCCTGTCAGTCATGGGCACGCACAAGCATACCCAATGTATTTTCTATGCCTCCAGGGCCAGTACTCGAACCTTTGTCAGCCACAGGATTCTGCTTTCTCTGCACAGCCCATAACTGCTGCACTATGAGGCTGGCCCCTCTTTTTAGTTTTAAAGTTCCTTAGGAAAAAGTTTAATGCATAATATGTACATTCTTAAGTATTTTAATTTTGCTTCCATTGTGAAAGAGGTGTACTCCCCCTCATATTTTCTGTCATCAGTAGCTTTTAGGAGAACTATGGATTTTTTAAAATTGCTTATTAGTCTTAATTCCAATCACTTATTTTGAAATAGCATCTATTGAGTTTTTATTGTGAGATAGGTACCAATAGTCACTTTTATAATAATTTTATACTCATTATTAGTTTACAGTGAGAAAATGAGACTTAATAGGAATAAAGAGATTGCTGAAGGTCACAAGTACATTGTGTTAGAGCAGGGGTCTTCATCTGAGTGTGTCTGACCACAAAAGTTACTCTTCAGTAGTAGAATTGCATTTTCCCTGGTAAATTTAATTCAACAACAAATTACATGATGAGGCGCTGTGGAGATGAATGAGGTAATGAACATGAAATTGCCTTGAAAGATGCAAGGAATATAAATGAATTATCTAAGTTAGTATAACTGTTTCACTGTGAAATTGAAAGTAGTAGATGATTGAAAACTAGCTAAGATCTGTCATTGCCTTTTAGTAGTTTAGAAGTTATAAAACTGTGTTTATAAAACTTTTGAAATGTTCTCTGAACATCTATGTTGGATACATTGTCAAGGAGATATCTTCTCAGCAACGGTTGTGTCTTTATTTTTGTAAAGTTAAAAATTGCATTTGAAGAGCCACTTGAATGATGACAGTGAACATATTTTAAGAGTTTTCAGTGATGGCCCCCTCCAGACTAGTCCTTAGGACTGCAGCACTACAACTTGTAGAATCTCTTCTTCGGTTTAGCCCAAGTTTTATCTTGTACCTTTGAAGTACCTGTTGTCCTATTCGATGCTTACTATGAAAAAGTGAGTAAAAATAGCAAAGAATTAAGAAGTAAACAATTACATAATTACATCCTGGAAGAAGTGCTACGAGTAAATGAAATGGATACTGATTAGAAGCTACGAACCACTTGAGAGAGGGCCAGGCAGAGGAACCAGCCATGACAAGGCCTTGAAGTACATGTTACAAAACCTAACAAAGGGCCGCCTGTCAGCTGTGGGCTACAGGACTGGGAGGGGGACGAATTGGAACAAGCCAGAGCTGACAAGTGGGAAAGGACCGTACTATTCAGGATCATGGAGATTTGAAAAGAAATAACGATTTTATTCCAAAGTCATTGGAACAATTTAAGGGCACTAACATGGACCAACTTAAGATGTGACACTGTGGTGGCTGTTATCCCAAGAAAACCAGAAGAAAGATCAGGCATGAGGCTGTAGACCAGGGTTTCTCAAACTTGGGGCTGTTGGCACCAGGCTGGCTCTGTCTGTTATGGTGCTGTCCTGGACATTTCAGCATGTCAAGCAGCATCCCTGGCTTCAGCCCACTAGAGGCCAGTAGCAGCCCCATCTTCTAGTTGTGGTAACTGGAAATGTCTCCAGACATTTCCAAACATCCCCTGGGGGGTGAGGTCACCCCTGGTTGAGAGTCACTGCTATAGGAGGGAGGTGATGAAGACTTGAAATGGTGTGATGGCAGCAGAAGAGGAGAGAAATGCTCAGACTTGAGACTCACTCAGGTAGATGAGAGTTAGCCTGATGACCTGGGCAGTGGGCTGAGGGGAGAGGTCCTTCACTCACTCACCCTCACTCCAGGTTTTCAGGGCTCTTTAGCATTTGTTCCAAATCCTTATGATTCCCCTACTGCTTGTTCTAGCTATTTCTCATGCCTTACCCGTTTCTAAATATCAGCCTGCTTTGTGCTCTGTAGATAGGAAAGATTCTCCCCCTTCTCCCTGCGTTCAAACCAATCCCATTTTAAACATTGAAGAGGTCACAGGAACGCTTGGTCTCTTGCCAGGAATCCTGAAGTGGGTAAAACTGATTGACAACTTTGAAGGAGAGTATGACTACGTAACCAACGAGGGGACAGTGTTCACGTTCAAGACGAATCGCCATTCTCCCAACTACCGCCTCATCAACATCGACTTCACAGATCCTGATGAGTCTAAGTGGAAAGTGCTTGTTCCCGAGCATGAGAAAGATGTCTTAGGTAAGATTCCAGGTTACTTGGGAAATGGTGCTTTTGTGTTTGGCAAAATATCAGCAAGGTGGTAGTCTCTGATTCTCCAGTGAGCACTTCCAAGGTCAAGGATCTTTAACCTCTAGTTCAGGAATGAATGTCTAAATAACACTTCATTCAGTCTTTACTGAGTAATGTCTTTGCAGCCTTGTACAATTCGATGAAATGCAGGGTGTTCATAAAACTCCTGAAGGGTTCTGCTTTTTGTAAGTATCCATTGTCTTTGTATATTTATTGTCTAATAATAATTACCAGCATTTAATGTTCTAAGCCATTTAGATTCAGAACCCTTAGTTTTAAGCTTTCAAATAGCCTGCACTGTACCCGTTGTGATCTTAGGAGTGGATTTACAGCCCTCTTATTAGAAAAGAGCTTAGACTATTGTCAGATTTCATTGGAAACCATTGCATGTGCTGCTTCGTGCACTGAACTGCATTAATCACTTCAGAACTTTACTCCCTATCAGTTGTGTTTCACAGTGCCCGTAAGCTGCCTTTTATTCATTTTCTCTTTCATTTTCCTCAAAATTCAGTGCTTTATTAATTATTCATTGTGTGAAAACTGAATTTCACTTCAGTAAGGCTCACTAATTTTGGAACAACTTTTTAGACAAAAGGGAAGTTCAGTATCATCAGGCCAGTGAAGAGTTTACTTGTTGGAGGTAAATTTCTGCTGTGGAGTGATAAAATCTAGGGCCATCCAAAAATCCAAAGGCATATGATATATAGTCGGGAAAAGGATCCCTTCCGAGATCTGCAGAGCGGCCCTGTCTCAGATAAAGCAGTCTTATAATGTGTTTTTTAGTGAAAAAGCACATTTGTTGGAATCAGACAGATCCAGCTTCACATCCAAGACCAGCAAGGCACTCTTTGTGGCTCAGTCCATGTGCATTCTGCCTGGCAGGCCTCTAAGCTTGGCATTGCTTGGGGGTTAGCGGATGGCAGAAGATTACAGTTGAATCTCTCAGATTCCTATGGTCACTTCCTGTCAGAACCTCATTTCTGTAGTTTCTTGGCTCTGGGGGGAAGCACTACTCTAGCTATTTGCTGGAGATTCTCCTCAGCCCTTGGGCACCTGAGTACCCTCCCTGGCCTCCTTTACAGAGTTCTCTGCACCCTTCCAGGCAGTTTCATTGCATGGGACCCAAAACAACCTCATGACTACTCTTACCTATAAAATCCATACCTGCATCTCCAGGGCAGCAGGCCATGCTGGGCTCTCTCCCTGAAGAAGTCAGTGGGCCCTTCTAACACTTTCTAGATTTCCAGGCACCAGTCCTTAGGCTCATCCAGGCTGATAATAGATGCTATCACCCTCTCACTCTCTGTCCCTAGTGGGAAAGGGGACTTGTAGCATGGCAGGGGCTCCTTCCTAGGAAATCCCATCACCTGCCTCCTCAGAACCTTCCTTTCACTTTCTGACCCTTATTCATATCGGATGTGGGAGCCACCAACTGTGGAACAGGTTTCTGGCCATTTCCTTTATCATCCTTGTTAAAGGAAGACTGACTCTGTTTCGTAGTCACTTTGATAGCCTGATGGCTTCTGTCCAGCCTGAGACAGGAATGTGCCCCACACACCAGTCCCCTGTAAGGGTCCTTCCAGCCAGTGTTGAATGAGTGCTTCCTCAGTGCCAGACTTGGCACTCTGCCCCACGAGCACTGGCTTTATGTGTCACTGTGCCCAAAGGAGACGCTGGTAGCATAGTCTTCACAGATGGTGCCCTGGGTGTTCTTCTCAAGCAAGTCATATCGGAACAGCAAATCACCTAAAGGAAGTCATCATGGGTGTGATAAATATTTCCCAAAGCATCCAACTCTTCTGCCATTTAAAGCCAGGAAAGGGGATTTTGCCTTTGTCTTAAGGTGATAGCCTATCTCAGTTAGCAGATAGCATAGTAGTTAAAGTGTTGGACTCCCATGTGGCTGACCACGGTTCAAGTCCTGGATCCAGTGACTTGAAACTCATGCCAGGTGCATACCCAAAATCTCAAGAGAAGGGATTGCTGCTTGGCCATCCCCCAGAGGGTGATTTCTCACTTTCTTTCTCTGACTCTCTTTGTCTCTCTAGCGAGCACACACACCCTATAGCAAAAATCTCTCTTAAAAAAAGGTTAGGTCCTGTCTCACTTGTAGATCTAATGAAATGAAAATTAATGCTTGGAGATTTAGGAGAGTGATTTCTTTTTATAACCTTCCTTCTGGAAGGTTATAAGTTCTTTAGACTGGAAAGGGGAAACCTTCAATATTCTCTAGAACTCATCAATTCAAAGAGAAGCACAGTCAAATTCGCTATATATCATTAACACAGAATGCCCTATTGAGAATAAGAACTAAAGATGAGTCATAAAGTACAGCCATAAAGTCAGAGCTTTTATTAATAAGTCCACAAATCACCTTGTCCTTCTTTTATTCACTTTGTCTGCTTTCTAATTCTGGGTGTACTCATAGTTAACACAGATGGATTATTCTCTGACAGTTATAATTTCCTTCCATTTTTTTCCCATCCTCTCTCTTTAAAACATGAAGCCATGTGAAAGGGGTTGCTTGATTGAGATGCTTTAAAAAAACTGTATTGGAGAATGAGTAAATTCCTTTGGGATGTAGAAGTTCTTTGTATCCGCACTTGAGATAGCATTTGCTGTAGTCATCTAAACAACCCGAGTTTGAGGCCCTGGTGATTTTCAGAGTTCTCTATAGCCAGTGTCTTGTTGATCATAGTGTGAACAACTAGTTTCTCAGGTTCCCAAATCATCAATGTCAAGAGCCCTCCCCCTGGCATCACTCCCCATGAAACCCTCCAGACTTGTCTTTTCAGCATGTTGAACTTTCCTGCAGCCCTGTCTCAACTCCCACTTGTGATAGCGACTCTCCCTTACTTAACTGTCCCTATCTCGGATTGACGCCTATGCCTGCCCATCTTTTTTTTCCTCTCCCTATTGCCTTGCTCACCTTTCCCCTCCCAGCTCTTCTACTGAGCTCAGTAACTGCAAGTTGCAATCTTAGACAAGTTGAGAGGAACTCGTTTCTCTACCTTACTCTCTGGATCTCTGAATCACATCCTGGGGATTCTTCTCTTTTCTTTCCTGTCCAGACTTTATCCCTGGCTTGATTTGGTGTTCTGGCTTATTGCACCTGTGTCCTACTCATCTTTTCTCTGTCTCTATAGACTTCCGTTGTTCTGTGTTTAGCTGACAGATACACGTGACCCCTGTGGAGGTGATCTTGGTTTATGCACTCCGGGTTGAAAGAGGAGAAAATCTAGGGCTATTTAGAAATGCAAAGGTGTATGATATAGAATCAGGGAAAGGATCCCTTCTGCAATCTGCAGAGTGGTCCTGTTCAAACAGTGGCTTCTCAGTCACGGCCAACCAAGTGCCCCTCTGCCTACCTCACCACCAAGTCCCCACCAGGCTACCAGCATCACCATCTACCCCTAAACTGAATAGCTCTTTTCTTTCTGAAAGTGGATCTTTCAGTATGTTCACTTTACCAGCCTTCCCCCTTCTGCACTTCCTGCCATTAGTCCATTCTTTCATTGGTTTCTTCATTCATTCACATTCCTTTCTTCTCCTTCCAGGCTGTCTTCCTACCACCTCATCCCCTGGAAAGCTGTCCTTTCCCTGACAACCCCAATGGCACCCCCTTCCCAGCCTCCACTCCCCTGTAATCAAAACAGAATTCGCCCCTTGCTTGAAGGCTCTCACTTACTTTGAGTCCTCAACCACCAGTCTCTTACCTTTGCTTATATTTTTACTTGTATTTTTATATGATTGTGTCTTCAGGGCAGAAATGACCTCGTCTTCCTACTTGTCTCTCCAGCACCTTGCAGGGTGTGCGGTATAGATCAAGGTCTTACTACGTTTTTATCAGATAAATACCCGTCAGACATGGATGTGTTTACCTCCTCCTGTCTCCTGTAGCATGATATTTGTCACAAAACATAGGCAGGGTATTTGTACTCCACACATCTAGATCACCAATAGCTTCTGGCCCAAGGCAGAGGATATTTCATTTCCTCTGGATACAGTAGCAACAACTGTTTATTAAAAGAATATAGTAGTGTCCAGTAGGTGGCTTGGTAGTTAAAGTGCTGGACTCCCACATGACCAATGATGGTTCAAGTCCCAGACCTAGAGGCTTGCTTTCTCACATTCCCTCTCTTGCTCTCTCTCACTCTCTCTGTTGCTCATTTCTCTCTGGTGAATGCATAATTAAAAAAATAATAATACATAAAATTACAAGCTAAGTGATGTATAGTGAATAAATGTATAAAATGAATTAAAACGAAAAAGAAAGAAAATTAAGTAATTCTTAAAAATATATTTTAAAAAAATACTGAACGCTAGATGGATGGTTAAAGCCCATTGTAAAACGACTTTGTAAGCCTCACGGCTGCCTGGCACATGCAGAGTGCCATCTTCCACTAACTTTCAGAACTGCATTCAGTTTCCTCCCTTCCTCTTACCTTTGCAGAATGGGTGGCTTGTGTCAGGTCCAACTTTTTGGTCTTATGCTACCTCCACGACGTGAAGAACATTCTGCAGCTCCACGACCTGACCACTGGTGCTCTTCTCAAGACCTTCCCACTTGAGGTTGGCAGCGTCGTGGGGTACAGCGGTCAGAAGAAGGACACTGAGATCTTCTATCAGTTTACTTCCTTTTTATCTCCAGGTGAGAGCTGAGAGTCTTCTCACTATTGTGCCCTTGAATGTCAGGCTGATGTCTGGGTTTCTCTTGGGAAGTGGAAATACAGAACTTAAATCCCATAAAATGACGTAATAGAAATAGAACATTAAAACAGATGCTCAGGGGGCCAGCAGATGGTGTAGTGGTTATGTCACTAGACTCCCACATGGCCGATGCAGTTGAAGTCCAGACCCAGTGGTTTGAAACTCACGCTGGGCACATGTGCTTGTGTGCCCAAGATCCTGGGAGAAGAGTGGAGGAGAAGGGATTATGGCGTGGCCATGCCCCCAGGGGGTGATTTCTCACTGTCTCCACCCCTCCCCACCAAGGCAAATGCCCTAAGGCATAAAAAAATCCTAAAAAGCAAAACTAAACTACAAGACAGGTGCTCAGAACAAAAGAAAATATAAACACCTAAAACTGTACTCTTAACCAGTCTTATGTTCTGAGCTTCTGGGGGAACGGAACAACTATTGTTCTAGATAAGTTAAAAACATAGGACCAACAGATATACCCTTTGATTCAGCCTTTGATGGATACACAAGATCACAATTCAGGTAACCAAAAGTGTAAAATAACAATTATAGCAACATCGCATTAAAAAAATGTTTTCTGGAGCCAGCAGGTAACTTGGTGAGTAAGACTCTGGACTCCTACATGACTGACTACAGTTTGAGTCCCAGACCTGATGGCTTAAAAATCACGTTGCGTGCATGCGTGTATATTCCCCAAGTCCTGGAAGAATGGAGAAGAGATTGTGGCATGGCTATCCCCCTTGGGGAGTGATTTCTCACTTTCTGTCTCTGTCTCCCTTTGTCTCTCTCCAACGAGCACGTGTGCCTTATGACAAAAGAAGCTTAAAAAAAAAGTATTTTGAATAAGCTGCAAATGAATTCTGCTATTGCTAAACTGGGTTAAAATATCCTTTAAGTATAGTCTTACATCATGGGGGAAAGTTACCTTGTTCTAGTAGGGAAGGAAAAATGCACAGGAGCTGCAATTTTACATTTCCTAATATGGACTCATTTTCCCCAAATTTGCATAGTTCTCTTTGACCTTTTTGAAGGTTGGGCATATCACTGTACTTTTTTTCCTTTCCATTTGGCTGTACTCTTTCTGTAGTGTACCACATACATCCTGTGAGCTGTCCCTGGAGTCTGGCCCAGTTGACAGGTTGCAGTTGACCAGGCAGACCCTGTCCTGAAAGCAATCTGTCTGGAAAAAATCTTCACTTTTCTTGCTTATTTGTCGCTCTCTCCTAGAGCACTTTCTGTGCCACACAGTTCTATTGTCGTTTGGTCGTTGGGAACAAAAGCTGTCTTAGGGGAGAGCTGGGCAGGTGCTGACAGGGCTCCATCCTCCCCTTGGGATTTGACTAGGCGACAGTGATGCCTCGTCCACTTCTCTTCTCAGCCTCCAGGCCACAGAGTAGGCAATCTAGCAGGAATTGAATTGTGGTGTTATTAAAACCAAGAGTGATGTTCTGGAAGTGAGTCCAATGGTATACCTGGAAAATAGAGCTGACATTACTTTCCCAAGCACCTTGCAGAGAATCAAGATGGGTTAGAAAAAGTACCCATAATAATGTGGAAACCATGCCCAAGACCAGGAGCCACGAAGAGGGAATTACTTGAAGAATGCTATTTCAGGGTATCCGATGCCTCCCCAAGCCCCTCACTTTCCCCCAGAGCCTGGAGTAGAGCCACAGGCCGTGGACAGACCAAGAAAAATCTGTTTCCTCTAGATAGCTATTTGTAATCTGCTGCTTCAGGGCCTGCAGTTTATTTTCTTAAGCTGAACACTGTCTCTAAAAGCCTTACTTTGGAAAATGTTGTGTCTTAAACATTTTAAATGGATAAAGGACAATGAAGAGAACAGAGCAGGGGTGACTCACCTGCTCTTAATAAAAGCCAGAGTCCCCCAAGGCATGTAAACCTCCGTCAGCGGCCCCATGTGACCATTTATTTCAGGAGCAAGCTCATCATTACCTGAGGAAGAAAGGGCTCATTGTCCTAGTGTACAGCGATGGATTCAGTGCCAGGCACTGAAATATGATCTGAACCATGGCTGTGAAGTTTGAAAAGAGAAGTGTGTTCCCACTTCTATACAAGCCAGGCAGCTTCTGAACAAGCCTTAGTTTGTCGCTGTACTGCATTGTCATCTCCTTTCTCTCTTTCAGGCATTTTGCCTCTGTCTTTCTCACTTCTTCCCTTAATGCAATTTCATATCTAAAACCAGAAGACAGGTCTTCCAGAGGCAGGCCTTCTGAGGCCAAATGCAGAAATGGCCATCAGATTATTAAAAAATAATCTCAGAAAAGCAAGAACCGTCAGCGTGTGTATAGACACATCCACACACATCCACATCGGCTCGAGAGCTGTCTTACATCGGTTTCTGAGGTGAGCCATTCACCGCTGCAGCACACAACAGAGATGAAATTATTAGTGCAAACTCCATGGTTGCAAATAGCTCTGTTCCCTCTTCCTGCTGTGGACATCTGCTAAGTGGATGCCAGCAGATTTTATCTCCCAGAGAGGTACACAGTGAAGACACTTGTTTTTTTTAATTTAATACTTTCTTTAAGTTCATTTACTCATTTCTTCCGAGAGAAAGGGAGTGAGATGAGAGAAATGGAGAGACAGCAGGAAGAGACCCCAAGAGGGTCTTCAATCTGTGATCTACTCATGGTCTCGGCTGGCCCGAATCATGGGTAGGGAAGTCCCAGGATGCGAAGCCAGGACCTTTTCCATGAAGGCCCTGTTGTGTTACAGCTATGCCACTGCCTGACCCCAAAGATGCATCTTGATCCCAAGTCAGTTATGACTTTTGCACCTTGAGTCACATTTGAGAAAAAAACAGCCAGCCAGGGCAATTTGGAGCATGATGCACTTAGTCCCTGTGGCTCAAAACACTTAGTTGTTGAACTGATTAATTCTGGTGCTTTGGAACCTTGGGATTGGCTAAGGTTAGCTCCAGACACACTTGTGTATCGTAATAATCCAGTGCAGCACTCCCATGTACATATTCCTGGGAGGCGAAGGTGAGCAATTGAGCCTTACGCAGACTGTTTAGGAAAGGCAAAAATTTTTTAAGAGGCATGTTTTTGTTTTCTTTTTCTTTTTTTAAAATAGCATTAATTCCAACCTATAGTCAGATAAAACAACATGCACTATAGGTTGCAAAGTTCCTTGGCCTCCTCTTTTCATAGCCCACTTTTCAGGTCCCTCTGATTCTTCCTTTGCAGCGTCCCCTGGAGGTGACCCTCCTAAATCTCACTTTTACCTGCTTTTGTTTATTTTGGATTACACTGGCAGCATGCTAACTGATCCCCCTGCTCCTTCTGTCCCTAGGATAGCCTTGTTACCAGGCTGTTTCCACCAGGAAAAGTTTCAGACCCTGCTTCTGGCCTGAAGGGATTCCGTAACCCAGTTCTCCTTTACCCTTAAACTTGACATTTATTCCCTGGAGATCACCTTAGCAGTCCTCTCTGGTTTGTGATTCTAGGGCGTTTTCTCAAAAATCCTCCCTTCTTCATTCTTACCCCTTGTGAGCAAAATCAGGTGGGACACAAAGCATCGTTTGGTTATAGGATTCACATTATGGTGCGAATGTGAAATGAGCTAACCCACCTAACCCAGAAGGGTCTGTAAGTAGACAGTACTGATAAAATGTGTTGTACAATGCTACGTTCAGGTAACACAGCCTTCTTTGGGGTACCACTTAGTTCATGGGACAGAAGAGTAGCCGTCAGGCATTTGACACCGTGCTTTGAACAATAACCAGACCCTGTTGCATTCATATTTCATGGTGCTGTTAGGTTAGATGATGCACCCTTTCTAGAACAGGTGTTTCAACTTATTTTCTACTCGTTGGCTTCCACTCAGTGATTCGCATTCTTCTACACTGGTGATGGTTTGTCTAAGGTCACTAAGCTAATAACTGCCAGAGCCTGGAGTTCTGGCTCCCAAGTCCTCTTATTCGCTGTCCTGCAGGTCATGATGATGTGAGGTGCTCAAATGGTATATGCTTGGGCTGCACTCATACTTTTCTGTTTGATTGTTTGGGCTTTTTCCCAAGGATTCAGATGATTTTTTGTGTTTTTGGGGGGTACCAGGTGTGGTTCAAAAAGTTCTTGAAGATTAAGATATATCTGAAGATAGCCTTTCGCCCTCAAGACTGTATTCATATAGGGAAGTAATGTCAGTGTACTGCAGGTTCGCAGGGTGTAGTTCGGAATTGCATTATATATAATGATATATATTTTTTGGGGGGGGGAGGTTTTTGCTATAGGGCATGTGCGCTTGCCAGAAAGACAGAGACAGAGAGGCAGAAAGTGAGAAATCACCCCCCAGGGGGCATGGCCACACCGCAATCCCTTCTCCTCCTTTCTCTTCTTGGGATCTTGGGCACCCACGCACACGCACCCGGCGTGAGTTTAAGCCACCGGGTCCAGGACTTGAACCGCGGTCGACTACATGGGAGTCCAGCGACATAGACACTATGCCAACTGCTAGACCCTATAACAATATATTCCAAGAACAGATACCTAAGTATAACTTAAATGAAGAAAGCCAATACCACAGTCATGTTAATATCTCTTTATTATCAGTGTAATCATATTATAGTAACCTTAAAATAGTTTGTGAACTTGAGAATTGAAATACATTAGGAGTGGAACCTCCAGGGGCATGGTGGTTAAGGTGCTGGATTCCCACATGGCCAACCATGGTTCGAGTCCTGGACCTGGTGGCTTGAAAATCACAGTGGGTCCATGTGTGCCCAAAATCCTGAGAAGAAAATGGAAAAGAAGGAATCGTGGCATGGCATCCTTTTTGAGAGATGATTCCTCACTTTCCCTCTCTCTCTCTCTAGCAAGCACACACACCCTATGGCAAAAACCTTTAAGAAAGAAAAGAAAGAACATTCAGAGAGATTAGTGGTTTTGCTGTATTGCTTCTTGCCAGTCGGGGATAGAGTATCATTTTTAGTAAGATTTAGTTTGAGCACCCCTAATCTGAAATCCCAAGTGCTGCAAAATTTACAACATTTTGAGTACCAAGATGAGGCCACAAGTGGAAAATTCTTTACCTGACCATATGATGAGTTGTAGTTGAAACACTGCAGTATGAAAATATTGTATAAAATTAGCTTCAGGCAATTTATATGCAGTGTATATGAAATATAAATGTATTTCATGTTTAGACTTGAGTCCTCTCCTCAGGATATCTCATTATGTATTTACAAATATCCCCAAATATGGAAAAGTTTGACATCTGTAAGACTTCTGGTCCCAAACATTTAAGATAAGAGATGTTTAACCTACACATACACAGAAGAATTGAGAAGAGCGAGCCACCTTTTTGTCGTTTCCAGTTTATTATAGGGCGTCTGTGCTCACAAGATGGGTGAGGGAGGAGTGAGGAATCACCCCTTGTTGGGGGAATGGCCATGCCGCAGTCCCTTCTCCTCCAATCTTCTCTTGGGATCCTGGGCATGTATGCACATGTGCCTGGCATGGTTTTTAAGCAGTCAGGTTGAGGACTTGGTCTGCTCAGTCAGCCATGTGATATCCAGCCACCCCAACCTTTGCTGGCCCTAGAGCCATCTTTTTTTTTTTTTTTTTTAAGAGGGATTTTTTGCTATAGGGCACTTGCATTTGCCAGAGACAAAAAGTGAGAAATTATCCCCCAGGGAGGATGGCCATGCCACAGCCCCTTCTCCATTCTCTTCTCAGGATCTTGGGTATGCACGCACACGCACCCAGTGTGTTTTAAGCCACTGGGTCCAAGACTTGAACCGCAGTTGACTACTTGGGAGTTCAGCAACATAACCATTCCTCTGTGCCACCTGCTGGCCCTAGAGCCATCATTTTAATCCTTGGTTAATTTATATAAATGTATTCTGTGGGAGTACCATTTGGTTTCTGGTTTTCCTGCTAAATTGATTTTTCATATACTTGGCAGTACATGTTTAAAGTATTACGTGGGGAGGTGCTGTTTCTACACCAGCACACTGCAAATGACTAATTCTGTTTCCCAAACTACAGCAGTGTCGTTGTTTTCAAACATTAATGACTCATACTTATTGTTTCTTTGGTTTAGTTTTTAAATGTTAGAGAGTACCAGCATTAAATTCAGGAAATGGAATTTTAATTAGTGGTTAAATAAGCTGGAACTCTTCATGTTTATCAGTCATTTTGTGTTGTGCACAATGCCTGGGATAAACAAAATTTTAAAAGTAATTCTGAGGGACCAGCAGATGACGTAATCGTTATGTCACTGGATTCCCATAGTCGACGGCAATTCTAGTCCCGCACCTGGAAGCTTAAAATTCACCCCAAGCACGTGACCATAATCTCAAGAAGAGAATGGAGGAAAAGCATTTGCAGCATAGGCATTCCCCCTGGGGAACGATTTCTCACTTTCTATCTCTCTGTCTCTCTCATCTCTCTGGCAAGCACACACACTCTACTGCAAAAATCTCACTAAAAATAAATAAATAATAATAAATAAATAAATTTTTAAATAAAGTAAGAAATGTCTACTAATCACCTCTGGTCCCTGACTTCTGTCCATATGTGTGTATCCATGGATGGACAAGCATTGGGTAGCAGGAGCCTAGAGACCCATCATGAGCCACCAAGACTAGCTGTTGACCTTGGGCAAGTCACTTAAGTTTTTTGTGAATTGCCTCTTGGGTAGAATGGGCCTAAATGAAGTTTACCACTTTCTTTGACCTGCATTCCTAAGCAACCTGGCTTGAACCTGTTTAGTTTCTGTGATTAGGGTTTGTTTTTTTTTTAACCTCTTCTCATATTCACAAAGTACAGTAGATTCTTCTAATATCTCTCTGTCTCTCTCATCTCTCTGGCAAGCACACACACTCTACTGCAAAAATCTCACTAAAAATAAATAAATAATAATAAATAAATAAATTTTTAAATAAAGTAAGAAATGTCTACTAATCACCTCTGGTCCCTGACTTCTGTCCATATGTGTGTATCCATGGATGGACAAGCATTGGGTAGCAGGAGCCTAGAGACCCATCATGAGCCACCAAGACTAGCTGTTGACCTTGGGCAAGTCACTTAAGTTTTTTGTGAATTGCCTCTTGGGTAGAATGGGCCTAAATGAAGTTTACCACTTTCTTTGACCTGCATTCCTAAGCAACCTGGCTTGAACCTGTTTAGTTTCTGTGATTAGGGTTTGTTTTTTTTTTAACCTCTTCTCATATTCACAAAGTACAGTAGATTCTTCTAAAACGTATGCACAGACTAGTGGTGTACAGAGGAAGACCATGTGAGATGATAATGATGAAGGTGGTCACGTGCATAGCACACCACACCAGACTGCTCTATGCACCTCTTCTGTTGTGACCCTTCTGCGGTGGTGACCAGCTAGATCCCTGGCTACAGTTCTTTGCCTGCAGTTCCCGGCATCTGCTTGTGCATGTGATCCTTCCCCTCTTGCAGCTAGTGAGTCTCGTGGACTAATCCAAGACTTCCTCTCCTTTTTAAGGTATCATTTATCACTGTGATCTTACCAAAGAGGAACTGGAGCCAAGAGTTTTCAGAGAGGTGACCGTGAAAGGAATCGATGCTTCCGATTACCAGACAATCCAGGTATGGAGAATTTGACCTTGTTGACATGAGTTAGAAAATCTGACTTTGGGGCCAGGCCATTCAGTACTCTCCAGCTTGTCAGAAGCTGTGGAGGTAATCCACGGTAATACAGACAACAAATGTTTTGAAGCCCCTGCTGTTTCTGGGCATTGAGCCAGGCACTCGGGACTCAGCAGTGAGCCCGGCACCAGTCCCTGCCCTCCCATAGCTTACAGGTTCTGCTCCCGTGGCTGCTATTCTTGGTAAGAAGCCAAAGCAGTAAGAGTCTTGGGGCTCTTAACTGCAGTAGCTATCAAAGCACCACCGTTTGTCAGTGTCAGTCTGCTTGTTTGAAAACGGGTTGTGTTCTAGTTCAGGTCTTTTGGTGTCATAAGTAACAACAGAGATTTGTGCTACACGAAGCATTTACTCAGGTGCTGTGAGCCCCTCTGCTTTGTCCAAAGTTCATATGTATTTCCACCTGGCATGGAACAGGCACTCGAGAAAATATTTGAGTGAATGAATTAACTAATTAATTGTCATGTTACCACAAACTCAGTCTCTGGTTATTGTCTTTTCATAATAAGAATCTTGGTGGTTTTTGGTTTGGGGTTTTTAGCTCCCCAAGGTTTTACTAAGTCTTCTGGAAAAAGAATCATTGGTCGGTTGATGACAGGGAACGTCTCTGATCCTTGCCAACAAGAGGTCACCAATAGGGCATCAGGTGTTTATCAAGGCTCTCCCAGTCCTGGAGCGCTGGAATACAGAGGGACGGAGAAAGACAGAGAGCATCGTGTGTAGGGCAGATTAGAATGAAGCGCACTGGATGCTCCCCGGAC
>NW_006160040.1:666242-694237 GCF_000334495.1 Tupaia belangeri chinensis | reverse complement strand
AGGGAAGATTAGAATGAAGCGCACTGGATGCTCCCCGGAATGTTTCCGTGAAACTAGGGCATCGTTTTAGTTTGACTAACTACCCTTCCTCTGTCTAGCAGTAGTCTGGATGATGGCCTAGATGAAGACCGTGAAGAAGCTTTGCTCACAGAATCAGAAGGTCGGCTGTATTTGGCACAGGGCAGTAGGGTATTCCCCTGTGTTCTGGGTCTGGAGGGGGCACTCTGGTCTGCCTGGTGTCTGTGGCTGCTTTAGCACTTTCATGCAGGCTTGCAGCAGAGACTGTGGCTCGCAGGCCTGACATATTTAGTATTTGATCCTTTAGAAAATAAGTTTACTGAATCCTCATCTGTGCTAACAGTATTTAAACTCAGAACGTTCTCAGTAGAACTCACAGCCTCAGTCAGGAAGCGCCGCAAAGCCAGAGTGGTGGCGTATGCCTGTAGTCCCAGCTCCTTCCAGCTACGTGGGAGGCTGAGGTGGGAGGGTCGCAAATTTGAGATTGGCTTGGGCAATGTAACACGACTTAAAAATAAAAACAAGAAGTGACAGCCCTGTCACACAGACCTACAATCTTTCTTACTACTGGTTAGATGACATTGCACAAATCTTTTATCCCCCTGCCACTCCCTCTGCCACAGTTTTCTCCCGTTGAATAGAGCGAGTATCTATTTCTCAGGATTCCTGTAGAATTATTATGAGATCATGGATAGGAAGGGCCTGGCACACAGAATATAATCTTTTTTTTTCAATCGATAGTAGAAATAAATAGAGCAGACTTTTAGTTTTCCATATCTAGCTGGCTGGCTTCTTGTTAGTGTCACTTTTAAGAGAGCCATTGCCTGGAGAGAGATCCTGTCGGGGGCTGCAGCTGCTCTCTGGTGTTTACATGGTTCATTAATTTAGTCCTGTACTGGACTTTTTAAATCTGTTCACTCTAGACTGTAACTCTTTGCTGCTTTCCCTTTTCTCCAAGGGTAGAAAATGTGTCCCTCCCTGACAGTTGCATTTGGCTTTTGCAGGGCCTAATTCTGGCCCTTGCTTGGTATCCCCAGTAGGGATAGGTGTGCCACTTCATCCGTAACACCCCACGGCTGGCGGCACTCAGCAGGTGCCCTCTCTTCTGTACTCGAGCGTAGTCCTGGCTGCCCTGTGTTGGGCGGAGTTGCAGAGTGAGACCTCGGTCTTCTCATCTCTGCTCCACGCCCCCTTAGTTCTATGAGCCCCTGGCATTATTCTGCCCATTCTTCCACCTGCCGCAGTCAACGCCCAAGTGTACAGTTGCCTCAGGAGTTCAGGGGACAGAGAGGTGCCTGTTATAGTGACAGCTGCTAAGGAGTCAGCTTCTTCAGGAATGGAGCTCTGACTTCTTAGTGAGGAGGGTTGGGGTTATTTTTCCTAACAGCTATTTTGTTCCTATTCTAATAGGAGCAGTAGTCTTTTTAAAATTAATTTATTTATGTACATTTAATCACATCTTTATAATGTACAACATTTCTTTTTCCAGCACAAATACTGGTGCATGTCAGTCAAGCCAAAGATATTACTCTGTAACTGATCAGCAAATAGCTTCTCATTTTTTCTTGTCAATTAAGCATACTTTCACTTGTTTTTTCCTTTTCCTTTCCCCTCTCTCCCTTCCATACTGAACTATTTTTTTTCCACATTTCATTGATTCATAAAATACCTTAAGCTAAAAATATGGCCAAATTTAGATTTGCTAGATTCTAGCAGTAGTCTTTATAGATGGTACACTGGTCACCACTTTATGTATTATTTTCATTTATAAATGAAAAGATAAAGCTGTACAACTGAGCAGGGGCCTATATAGGATAGAAATGAATCAGCCGTGTCCACTGCAGCCTGAAATTTCCAGATTAAACTGAGGAGAAAATGTGCTTGGGTGCTGCCAGTTGCCTGGACATTGAGAAACACAGAATCTCTATTTCTGGCTCTTTGCTTCCCCCCAAAAAACTTTCCTGACACTGAGCTACTCAAATACTTAACATTTTATTTATACTGCTATGATAGCAGGGGTAGGGGAGAAATTCATAGCAAATATTTAAAGAGAGAGAGTAATTAGAACTATTAACTTGTGGATCTGAATGCACCACTCCTCATAGCCACAATGTCGGAAATGCACTTGTCTGTAAGCGGGGCGTAGCCTCTGGGTTTTGTTCCAATGGACGGTCTTACAACTACTCACTATACTCACTGCTCCTAGTATATTAACACAATAATATACTAGGAGCATATTATTACTGGAACAGAATTCTCCTGTTGTGTAAAGGATGCCTCTGAAATGCATTATGATGTCAGGACACCATCAGCTTGCGTTGCATCAAATCCATCCTGCAGTGGTTTAGATTCAAGCATGTGCAGCCGGGCTTTGACATGGAACGAGAGCACTACAGCTGCGCTCCTGTTTTGATTAGGCTCTTGGCGGTGCTGCCAACAGTGACCTACCGTTGTATGAAACAGACGCTGGAGAGGAATTTATGCATGAATGGAAAGTACCCTAACAGTGCGCAGAAGAAACCACAGCATCCTGGGAAAGAAATTTACTGTACCTTCATTTTTCAGTCACTTGAGGGTAATGTCACTTCAGATCTCATTTGACCCTCAGTGAATGTTTATTCCATATGTGATTTTAAAAGACTGTCCCCAGGCTGTTTGCCGTTCGTCTTCCATTCTGCGGAGTGTGTTATCGTTTTGAAGCAGCAGAGCAGGCTGCATGGTTGGTTGGCACTGATGAATAGTAGTCGCGACCATGCACATCCTTTAGTACTACAGTCTACCTGCTGGTATTGCTGGGAAATCAGACCAAGCCAAGAAGGGAGGCAGAAAGGTTGATGAAACATGTCGTATGGCTGCATAAGCCACAGAGGGCAGTTCTTTGTGTGATCTGCCTGCCCTTGAGGTCTTGACCATCTTCACTGGGAGGTGAATGGTGTTGTACCTTATTTTGCTGACGAAACATAGGACCGAACTGCTGTCTCTGTAACCTTTATCCCTTCCTGGCCACAGCGATAGGCAGAAAATTGATCTGCATCCAGAATGTAACTTTAAAAATCAGAACCTGGGAAAACTGTCACCTTCTCTTCCAATCTGGGTTCCATATAAGAATTTAGTTTTAGATAGGTTTTCCGAATCTACAGTTGGTTAATTTCAGCTCTTTTCCTGCTTTTTGTTGTGGCTGAAGCAGCTACAAAATATTAATTATAACTTCTCTGCCTGTCTTTTACAACGAAGTTAAATACTAAACAAAATTATAAAAAAAAAGAAATAAAATTTTAAAAAAAGAAATTACATTTGTAAAACATCTCAATAAGTGAATTTACCCAAAAGCTTTGTCTACATTTATCATCAGTAATATGCTTCATCTTAAACAAAGTGAAGTAAAGAATAGGAAAAGGGTAGTTAAATGTAGTCTACCAATGAAGTACTTATGACGTGCAATGCCAGGCACTGTTTGAACACAGTGGAATTCCAGCACAAGCCCTGCCCCTGGGAAATTTACAGTCAGACTTAGAAGTTGAAACATGTGAATCTGAAAAGATCAAACAACCCCAAGGGTGCCATGACAATGGTCAAGGGAAGGGTGCAGGCTTCGATCAGCGCTGTGATGTTCACAGACAGTCCCGGCTGGGTTCAAGGAGGACGTCTTCATGAGATGGGTGGTCTTCACAGGTTGGGCAGGGTTTAAGAATTGAGTGTTTTTGTAATTCCCCGTTCTCCACCAGAATTCCTGAATGGTTTTACCACTATTTTTGGTTCATAGACTGCCTCTGCCTATTTGTCACAGTGTAATTCCATAATTTCATAGTAAATTCAAGAAGATACGGTCATACCCTCTGTACCCTGTGTAATGGAGGTGCCCCTGGCACTTGTCATTCATGGCTGGAAGGGCATGCTGTGGTGGATGTGGCATTACAAGGATTGCAGTGTAGCAAAACACACTTTCTGGTTTCTCAGTGTCTCATATTTGTTCAGCCAGCTGAGAGATTGGCTTTACTCCTCCTCCAATGAAAGACAGAACTTACAGGCCTGACAAAAGAACCGTTATCTGAGTCTACTATGCATGAGCTCCATTAACAGCAGTTTTTGCATTTTATAAAAGGCAGAATAAATTAAGAGGATCCAAATACCCAGAAATCAATACTTAAGATTGTGAGGATTATAAATATTTAACATAGATTTTGTCTTTTATTCCTTTTCTTATATTTAGTAGGATTTTTACTTCTCTGAGGATTATCTGCCAAACATCAAGTACCTATGAAACATCAAGAACATCCCTTGCTTTAATAGAAATGTTTAAATGAGATGTTTCTTTGGATTTACCAATATGCCTTAGTATAGGAGGAGTAGAATTTTTATAAAGGATTTCTTTTTTTTTTTTGCTATAGGGCACATACACTCGCTGGAGAAACAGAGACAGGTGGAGAGAAAGAGAGTAAGAAATCACTTTCCGACAGAAATACCCATACCACAATCTCTTCTCCTTCATTCTCCTCTTGGGATTCTGGGTACACACACACATGCCCAATGTGTTCCTCTAGCTGCCAGGCCTGAGACTTGAACCCCCAGTGGTCCATGTGGGATCCAACCATCCTAATTTTTGTACCATGTGATGGCTCGTGTGTGTGTTTATAATTTAGATTTTTCTAACCTTGGTCATAACTAATTCACAGTTGCTAGCATGCAAGCTTTGCTATGCGGAGAGCATGTTCTGTTCTAGTGTTTCAGTACTCAGTTTCTGCACCAAGCCGATGGCATATGCAGATTTTGAGTGTTGACTCACCCACATCCGTTATGAGCTGACTGTTGAGCTAGTGACAGTTTTTCTATGGCACTCTGTTCCTGCAATTAGGTAAGGATCAGCAACTTCCTGAACATACTCCGAGAGCGAATGCAGGAATGTTTTCATAAAGAACCATTTGAAAGGCCACCGTTGTGCTTACATGCGATTAGGAAACTGCTTGAAATGGAGGCAGTTGTTCTTGATGATTTATTGCCTCAGCATTTGTGTTATTTTTGATATTGTGCTTCATGGGGCCATATTCTTTTACAGATTCCTGCCCTGCTTTAAAATGTTCTGTGTCACACAGGTATTCTAGATTGAGGGTGATATTTATATTCAAAGAATACATTTTTGTATCTCTCCTTTAGATAGTGGCTGTAAATAAAACAACTTTACTCTAAAAGATAGCATGAATCCTGGTTTTCTTAGTATCGTGTAATAGAGAAATAGGCCGCATGGCCCACATCAGTGGTTGCTGCGGTCTTTATACCACTGTATCTCAATTCTGTGCCATGTCTAAAAGAGGGACCTCACTTTCCAGCAGCCCGAGAATATTAACCTGTAATATGTAAAAATCAAAAGTAGCCTCAGGGGTTGCACAGTACCTGCCCAGGTAGCTGTGGAAAATCCCCCAAATGAAAAGCCTGGGAGAATGTCTGCACCTTCTCTGGGACTTCCCTGTCACCAGTGGGTGAATACACAAGGCCACCACATCAGTCCTCTGTGATCTTCCTCAGAGCTTCTCTGAACCTTGCGCTGGGGAGAGGGTCCTGTTGTGTAATGAACGTGGTCCCCACCTCAGGAGGAAGGCAGCGTAACCTGTACCCAGTGACTTGACAGCGTGAAGAGGACAGCCAGGAAAAGACGCTTCATCAGTTGGCTTTCCTGAGGGCCATGGGATGTAGCCCGGTGGCCCTGCATAGCCCGATTCTTGCTTTCAAAGCTTACCTTGCCAAGACATCAAGGAGTCAGGCAGGTGTTCATTTAATACGAATGACTCAGATTTAGTTCTCGGAGGCCATCTAGGTTTATAATTCTTTAACGATGTTGTATTAGAGGCCATAACTCACAGGTCAGGTACTCATAAACTTAGTACCGTAGGTGACAGCTGTACTCCTAGATTGTTCATGCTTAGCACATACAGCATTTTTAATATTTCCAGCATTTACAGATGTTACCGAGCTTGCAGTTAGATGTAACAAAATCAATAAATAGACTTTTTTTTTTTTTACACTTTTCTAAGAGTGTTGGCTTTTAAGACCCATAAAAATTGTTGCTGAACTTCACTGATACCCAGGTGGATAAATTCTAGGTTTCTCACAGCTAACTACTAGGTCTCACTGCTTGCTAGAAAATTATCTTTCACAAAGGATGGTATTAATGCATTATCTCATTTTTTAAAAAAGTGGAAAATCACTTCCTCCTTAGTAGAACTGAATCAATGACGAGTAATCACTGTTATTCGTCTTCCATCATTTTAATCATTGTTTCTGTTTTTAGAAATGAATCTGATCTCATAGTGTTTACAGTGTAGATGCAGCTGTGAGTCACAAGAAGAGCATAATGAGGATAACCATGGCTTGAAGAAGACAGACTTTTTTTTTTGGAGAGGTTTTTGCTATAGGGCGTGTGCACTCGACAGACAGACTGAGAGACAGAAAGCAAGAAATCACCCTCCAAAGGGGATGGGCACACCACAATCTCTTCTCCCTCATTCTCCTCTCGGGATCTTGGGCACGCACGCACATGCGCCCAGTGTGAGTTTTAAGCCACTGGGTCCGGGACTTGAACCACGGTCAGCTACATGGGAGTCCAGCAACACAGCCATTACGCTAACTGCTGGTCCCTTTCTCCTTTTTTTTTTTTTGGACAGAAGCGTTTTTTTCCCTCTCAATCAAAGTGCAGAGGCCAGTCTAGGGCTGACTCGGTGTCTCAGGAGTCAGGAATCCCTGTCCCTTATGTCTTGTTGCTTCACTGCACACAACTTCCCTTCCTAGCATGGTCCTGGATGGCTGCTGGGGTTGCAGCTGTGTTACACCCACTTTCCAGCCAGCAGGAAGGTGGCAGTAGGGATGAAACAGGAATGAGCGTGCGCAAGCAGGCTTCTAAGGATGTTGGCTAGAGGGGACATGCATTATATTTGCTTACATCTTATTAGTGAAAACCTACACACACCTAGTTACAAAGGTTTGAGCTGTAGTTTTATTTCCCTAAAAAAAACGTACTCAGCTAACTGGTAGAGGCCTTATTAGGGAAATGGGAAATAGATGTTGGGGAAGAACTAGCAGTCTGCAGTTTGCCATAAGGCAAAACAAACTTGTACCGAATGTTTTTGGGTGTAGATCCTGAGACCAGGGAACCCAACACCACCTGGTGGTCGGATGCCTGAATCTCAGGATCGGGGCTGGAAAACGGAAGTTCCTAAAAAGTTGAATTTTCAGATGTTATCATTATCAACAGCAGAAGTCACACATAACAAAGGCAGAAGTGCTTCTCCCATGAAGAAATTTAATATTGTTTCTAGAGCATTAAGTGTGATGAAGAATATTTAAGCACTAGGAGGAATTGAGGGGTGACCTAGCTCAGGGGGGAGGGAAGCTCGGTAAGCTAGCGTCCTGGCTCTCCAGGTATTTGATTCTGTGCCAGTCTGCTACGTGCCTGGAATAACCAGCCTCCAGCCTTCTTTCTGCACTGTCCCTGTGAAGGATGTGGACACAGTCCATACTGGGGACCTGCTATTAAGAGCAGAAGACTGGTTTGAAGCATCATACACAGGGGTATCCAGTCTCTGATTTCATAACTGCCTCCTTTGCTTTCTCCTGAGCGGTAAGGTTTTCCGCTGATACTGTCTTGGCCTCAGAACAAAGTGATAGGCCTTCCAATCGCTCGGACATGAGAGCTCACCTAATTGAGTCCTCTTGTTTTACAGAGAAAGAAACTAAAACATGAACTTAACCTTAACAAAAATCATACCATTAATAATTGACAGAGACTGGACCTCTGAACTCCAGATCTGTGCTAATTCTGCACATTTTATTACTGAGATCAGTTATTTACTCTATTATTGAGATCAGTTATTTACTCTATTGGGTTTTTATTTTGTTTTTCACCTCTAAAATAAACAAATGAGACTTAATGGCCTCTAAATCCCTAAGCCATTTTACCTCTAAATGTTTCTACACCATGATGCAAATATCTACTGGATAATTTATAGACCCTTATGGAACCTTTTAAATATTAAAAAATAGTTTCTA
The DNA here is from genome assembly GCF_000334495.1 of Tupaia belangeri chinensis. Lineage (NCBI taxonomy): Eukaryota > Metazoa > Chordata > Mammalia > Scandentia > Tupaiidae > Tupaia > Tupaia belangeri. Next base: position 686,182 of record NW_006160040.1, on the reverse strand, counting down.
TAAAAGAGGAGACAATAAGGATCCACAGATTCATATTTCTAAATATTTATAAATGTGATTTATTTAATAATATTTTATACATTTCAATGGTTAATACTTTACAATGTATTTTAATGCTTATTTTGAGTCTCCTTGTTACATATTAATGGAGATTTCACTGCCTTTTCCATTTGTTTATGTCGTATGTATGAGAATACTTCCAAAAGTTCATGGGAAATGAAATTTTAAATGTCTTTTTTAAATTTTATTCAACTATTTATTATTCTCATTTTCCAATATGACTAGAGAGAAAGAGAGAGGGAAAGTGAGAAAGCACACCACCAGGTCCAGGACTCGAATCATAGTCAGCCATGTGAGACTCCAGCACCTTTAACTACCACGCCACCTGCTGGTCCCATGGGAAATGGAATTAAAGTACAACTTTATTTTGGTGCAAAAACATTTTGAAACCCATGCATAGTACTTTTATAATAAACATTTTCCATAAATTCTCTGAAGACCCCTGGTATAATAAACACATATACACATTTATATTTTTAAATGAGGAGCTTGAGTCTTTAAAATTAGCCACAATGTGGCTGCTGAAACCTCATTGAAAATATATGTAGGTCTTGGGACCAGCTGATGGCATAATGGGTACGTGGCTGGACTCCCACGTAGTCGACCATGGTTCAGATCCCAGACCCATCAGCTTAAACTCAGGCCAGGCATGTGTGTGTGCATGCCCAAAATCCCAAGAGGAGAATGGAGGAAAAGGAATTGTGGCATGGCCATTCCCCCTGGGGAGGGTGATTTCTTGTTTTCTGTCTCTATGTTGAGCACACGTGTCCAGTAGCAAAAAAAAAAAAAAAAAAGTGCAGGCCCAGCTTTAGTAGCACATGGATTGACACTGCTCCTTATCAGTATGAAGCCACATGGTAGTCTCAGGTTCGATTCCCAGCCCAACCTAAAATGCTGGATATGGCAACATACTCCTATGGTCTCAGCTGCATAGAAGGCTGAGACACAAGGACCAGGATTCAGTGAGTCCCCTCTGTACCAAATAGTGATGCAGCAATAAAATACTACACTCTGCAAGGCAGAGCCACATGGAAAGGTTGTTGGTTTGAGTCCAGAGACAACCCTGAGTATACTGGGCATGCATGTGCTCATGATCTGAGCTGGTTGAGGTTAAGGGGGATGGGGAGCCTGGATTGTGACCGTAAGACCCCGTCAAAGGTGCAGTATCTCTGTCTCTTTCTGTCTGTCTGAGACAGATATTTTTATCTATATATATTCAGAAATGAAATGAAATAAAGCTTACACGTTTATGTTTTTTCACATGCCATCTTATGTCTACTAGACTTCTCCCAAGATCTTAAAGGTATTGGCATTAAAGCCAGTATTCGTGCTAGATAACTTCTAATTCAAATTGAGTTTAGTAGTCACAGAGTTACTTTGGAAACTCCAACCCTCAGACCTCTGCTTCTGAGCACTGAGTCTGGGTAGCAACTTGTGTACCCCACGCAGGTGGCCTTCTCCACTGCTCCTTGCAGGAGTGTATATAGCCAGTGTTTTTGGCCTTGTATTTCTGCCTCTTCATAGGTCAAACTAGACCAAGAAGTCATAGGATTAAGAGGACATCTAGTAACAGAAATTGAGCATTGTAGAGATGTCTTTTGCATTGAGAAGGTGCAGCAGGAGAGCTGCAGGTAGTCTGTTCCCACTTTCCTATTACAGTACCTTTCCTAAATCCCAGGGAAACAACTGGAGTTGCCAGCTACACAACTGCTTGTGGCTTCCTGCACTGCTCTTGTCTTTTAGGGCAAAAGGAGAGGAGAGACAATAATAGGAGCTTAGTGTGGGCTCGTCACCTGCTGCAGTTTTCTTCCCTCTCCTCCCCTCCCTTCTGCTTTGCCTGAAGTTGCAGTGATGGCCGATGGATGATGGGGTGAGTAAAAATAGACCCAGTGCTGGGGATATTCCATTATCTCCCCGGAGGAAAAACCATTAAGGCATAACCGTCATTGGTCTGTAAGGAAGGAAGGAAAAGTTTTCCATTTCCACAAGTATAATCTTTTGATTTGAATTAAGTGTCCCTGGCCTGGGTTTAGAAAGCTGAAACTGACCAGTCTCTGGTTCACTGTGGTGCTGACTGAATGGAAGCTGTACATCAGTAAGGCTGGCATAGTTACAGAAGCGATAGGAAAATATGATGTGAAAGGCATTGTAAGGTACTCCCCTGGGACATACGTTCTTGGTCACCACCTGTGTGGAGTATGAGCTCCTCTACATCAGCCCTGCCCAGGTGCTCCCTCACTGCCCCGATCCCCAGCCCAGATACTGCAGGCTCACTCCCAGCCGAGCCCCAGGCCCACCGTTTTCGGGCTTTCCTCGTCTTTATCCCTCTTTTTTCTTGTTCCATCCCAGTACTGCTTTATCCCAGTACTGCTCCTTGTCCTTTACTCATTTTTCAAAATTCTACACACTTTTCAGTGTTCAGGTAAGACACAACTTCTGTGTACTAGCTTCTCTTCTTGTTCCTGCCCTTGGGAGCTCTGTCTGAAGCAGACAAAAAGGAAGGGAACATTCAGCTACTGCTTGAAGCTTAAAAATCACAGCAGATAAATGGATAAATAAATTAACGTTTAAATAAATAAAAAGTAATTCTAATATGTGTGCATACACACATACACAGCCTGGATGTGTGCAGCGTGAGCATATTCTCTGTACCCTCTCATTCCTCCAGAGGCACAGGGCCCTGAGAAGTTGTGTCGTGCTCTTGCTCAGGCCATCATGGTTCAGCAATTGAGTGCCTTGAGATAGTTTGTTCTGGGTCTTCCTGTAGAAATGGACATAAAACCTTGTGCCTTATTAAGATCCCAGAGAAAGCTCATTATTTGTTTTTTTTAAGGTCTCAATAGAAAACAATGTAGGTCATCTACTGAGGCTGGATTGATACATGCAGCCCATATTAATTCTGGTATGTTAAAGATCACTTACTGAATGATTGGTTCTGCTGAATTAAGTAATGGATAATGTTTTGTGTCCCAGTCTCCAGCTGTGTACCTGTGTATGTGTGTTAATATGTACACAAACACATTTTTAACAGAGAATATGTTGTCTGATCCCAGCTCAGGTAGTAGGTGATTCTGAAATTGGATATCAAACAGGAAATTTAGTGCACAAGTGAAAAGTCCAACTTGAGGTCCAAGGGTACACGCTGCCTACATGTGGCCTCTCAAGTTTTTGATGTTTTATAGGATATGTCTATTTCAGTCTCAGAGTTTAAAGAACTTGGAATTAATTAAAATATTTGGAAGACATTGGGGAAAAGGGTAAATAATCTGAATTCTGATACTGTATTGTTTGGGAATATGAATATTTGGTTCAGTTGGAAGTCCCAACTGTGACCCCATTGCTCAGGCTCCTCAAAGGTAGGAGGGACAAGGAAGTGTTCTCGGATGTTGTTTGAGCCGTGTCTGCTCACCTGTCTGGACTTGGACTCATTCAAGTTCATTTACGACTTCTAGTCTGTCTCCTCCTCCATTTGCATGAGAAATTCTTTGTCTGCACTGATAGTTGTGGTTCAGTCTTGTACTCCTCCTATCAGTGTGTTTTTCTTTGTTTGTTGGTTTTTGTTTAGTTTTGTAGAGCTCATGCATTCACCCAAGACACACACACAGAAAAAAGAGAGGATAAGTGAGTGAGCATTCCACAGCGGGGATGGCCACACCACAATCCCTTCTCCATTTTTCTCTCAAGATTTTGAGCATGTACTCACATGCCCCCAGCATGTTTTTCAAGCCTCTGGTTCCGGGATTCAAACCTTACAGTCAGCCATGTGAGATAACCAGCTTTCTTAATCACCACACCACCAGTTGGCGATGTGTGTTTTTATTAAGGGTTTATTGGGCCAGGCCTGTAGCCCAGTGGTTACGGAAACCAAATCCCACATGGCTGCCTGGGTACAGGCAACTGAAAACTGCCTTGGCCTCTGCAGCTGAGGACACATCAGCATGCTTGTGCAAAATCCTGACGGGATAGAGAAATGGAGATGAAGGAATTGTGGCATGACCAAGTCCCATGGGGTGGGGGTTGGGACGCTCTCCTCTCTGTTTCTCTCTGATGAAAGCCTAAATTAACAATTTTAAATTAAATTAACATAATCTTAAATATTTTTAAGAAAAAATAATTGTTGGTATTATAATTGAGCATCTCTGACTTTTAACAGCTGTAGTTTGTATCTTCTTCCACTCTCCTCATTCTTTTCCTGCTTCTCCAAGTTACTTTTCAGATTTGTTGTTTTCTGCCTGTGGAGTAACTTGTGCAGTTGTGCTAAGACAGTTTTGCTAAATCAAAAAAAAAATTATAATTTCATAAATTTATTTTATAAGAGATGCTTTCCATAGCTTTTGTGGTATAAGTTGAGAATTGAAGAGGCTATGAGGGCAGAAGAAAATGGACGCAGACCCATACAACCGCATACAAATAAACTTTTAAAGTGTGGGAAGTATGCATCCAGTGGCATGATTTAAGGTGAGAGAAACCAGATTATATGTTGGATTGTCTACTGTAGGGAAGAGAACCACCACAGGACCCGAGTTCCTTGGAAAGATGAGAGGATCTAAAGCCTACACGGACAGCGTGGCCTCCGTAGGACAAGGGGCAGTGCCTCCATTCTGCTGTGCGAGAGTGTGCACCGGGGCTTCAGGGAGAGGAGTCCAGTCAGAGTTCTTTCTTTCTGTGAGACCCTTAGGCCCTGAGTTCTCTGTCATCTTATTTTTTCTCAATCATTTTTTCTTTCTCAACTAAAAATCAAAAAGTGGTTTTGGAATGCTTACATTTTTTGTGATGTGTATCATTTAGGAGCAGGAAGACTCAAACATTGAGCACTGGAATTTTCTGCTCCTCACACTTGAATTCCTACCTGGTAGTGCTTTTCTGTATCAGTCAGGGTAAGCCACATCACTGCAGTTAACAAGCAAGTCCAAAATTCGAGGGATTTCAACGCCAGAACAGTTTGTGTCTTGTTTCCGTGTCTGTCAGTTAGACATGACCCTGCACTCTCCTTCATGCCCCTCACTCCTGAACCTGCCCAAGGAACCTCCCCACCTAAGCACCACCTGTGTCACTGGGCACACAGGGAAACTATGTGGCATCCCATGATGCCCCTCTGTCCTTCTGCTTAGAAGTAATAGCTTTCTGTTAGGTACTGTAGCATGGGCCCATAATACCAGCTACTTAGGAGGCTAAAGCAGGAGGATGGAAACTTCAAGGCCAGCCTAAGCTACATAATAAGATCCTGTCTCTAAAAAAGAAAAGCAGGGGGCTAGCAGGTGGCATGGTGGTTAAGGACACTGGACTCCCACATGGTTGACCACAGTTCAAGTCCTAGACCTGGTGGCTTGCTTTCTCACTTTCCCTTTCTATCTCTGCTAAAGTTAAAAAATAATAATAAATAAAAATAAAGTAGATAATTATTTTAAAAAGTAAAAAAGAAGAAGAAGAAATAGCACGTTCCTTCTCCAGCCGTGTATACTGGCCAACACCGTGCTATGAGGGCAGGCCAGCACAAGAGTGGGCAGGGGGTGGAATGGCCAGTCCTCCGTGTGCTGCTTGGAGAGAGAACAGAGCACACAGAACAGCTGGCCCATACCATACAGCCCTCCTGAGAGAAGGCAGGCAGGAGAGGCCGAGGGGGAATTGGGGAGGTCACTTCTGTACCCTCCTTATCCTTTTACCACTGCACCTACAGTTCTGTCAAGAGAAATTCATTATTTTTAACTTTCATTTTTCAAATATTTTATTTAACAAATACAGACAGCTCTAGAAAACTTATTGAATAATCATTATTTTTCCTCTAAAGGCCTTATTATTTTCTCTGGCAGACTCAAAACCAGGGCAGAGTTTGTATCCCGAGCACACTGTTTTAATTAAGTAATGTCCATTTTCCCAGTGCACTTAGTAAGGAAGAGAAAAGACTGCCAGTCAGAGCTTCCCTGCTCTGAGGGCAGCCGGGGAGTGCCTGCCACTCTCCGTGGCCTCCTCCTATGGGTCTGCTTCCATTGGGCTGCCCAGAATTCTGCCTGTGCCTCCCAGGCCCCTGTCACTCCTGTGTCAACCTATTTGGATCCAGGAACTTCACACTGGGCCCCACCTACATCATCAGAGGCCTGGGCTCTGACGTGTTGGAGACAAGAGAAGCAGCTCTGGGGGCTTGGTGTCCAGATCACAGTACACCAGGCACAGGTCCTTTGTTCGTTGTCATTTTTTTGTTTCCATTGCTCCATCCCCTCCTGCTTTCTTATGAGCCCCTCCCTTGGACCACCTCCCTGACTCTCCCCACATCCCCACGGAGCTCTTGCTGGAGAGCTGCGGCTCTCTAGGGCTGCTCTCTCCTCTGCAGCACTGGGTTTGCCCCAGCTGTGGGGCTAGTTGCTAATGGTCACCTGGACACCAGGTCTCCCTGCTGGACTGACTTACAGTGCTCCTCCCTCGGTAGAAAAACCAGGTGTAATCTAGCCAGCCTCTGGGGTGACACTGGTGGATTACAGTCTCCTAGAGACAGGCTGCCCCCACGGTGCTGAGTTTGTGGTGGTGTCAGTTTGGGAAATGATTTAAAACATTTTTGATACATTAGTGGTCTGATACCTGCCTGAGATCAGTAATCGCAGACAGGGCAGCCAGTTCAGAGATCCATGGGGAAAAGGAAGTGACTGCCATTATTTCTAGGACAGTGCAGCTTCCTAATGTATAGTATACACCTTAGGATTATGTTTGTCTGCAGGTGGGACCAGCCGTAAGTCATGCCCATGAGACCCCACAGCCTGACCTGCGCCTCTCTCTGACTTCAAGTCCTGCCACTGTCCCGCTCTCCCACCCCCTGCAGCCTGGCCTCCTCACTATGCTTGCACATGAATGTCCTCCCTGCCACCCCAGGCCCTCCGTCTAGACCTCCCACCCCGACTCCAGGCCAGCTTCACTTGCTTTCACTGCGTGAATCAGACTCCTTCCTCTTCAGCCTGGGTAGGGTAGCAGCCCTTCCCTGCACGCCTCCCTGTGTCCAGTGTTACTGTTTCTCCTTGCACCTCTCACCCGCAGATGCCACATTCTCCTTCGTGTGTTCATCTGTCTCCCCCTTAGACTGTGGTTTTGCCTGCTTCTGCATCCCCAAAATGCACAGTAGATACATATAAATACTTAACGAATGAGTGAGAGACCGGGACAGATGATGGACTCTGCTATAATCTGGTTATTCCCAGAAACCTGTAAGAATGGAACATTTCCTTTCTGTAATATTCTGTGTTGGAGCGTCTCCCTCTCCTAGGGTAATTGGTCCTACCCACTCAAAATGGACAAATAGTGTCAGAAAATGAGTGTATATTAGCATTTTTAAGAAGAGACAGGCAGTTTTTGACAGGGTTTCACCATGTACGTTGTGATCCCCTGCCTTAGCCTCCTGCAAAGCTAGGGCCTCCTGCGGAGCTAGGGCCTCCTACAAAGAGAGGGCATTCGGCGCGTACCACTGCGCCCAGCCAGTGCAGAGCGGGCCAGAAACGGACCCAGGTTTCCCACACAGCTTCAGCTACCTCGTGCCAGCACAAACCCTCTGATACCACCGTGGCTGGACCTTCTACAGAAGGTTTTGTGTGATCTAGTCATTAAGAATTATTTGGGGTCATAGTTTGTGACCAAAGCAGGAAACAGTACTGTTCCTCTCTTCTCAAGTATCAAAGCAAAATTTTCCTCACGTTTCCGTAGCATGCATTTACTGCAGTAGAACCTTCCAATCTGAGGTCACTGTTTGCGAATGTTTGGAAACCTTTTAAACAAAGTGAGCAATAAAGGAGCAATCTGACTGACAGAAATTCAGTTAGCCAATTTTTTATCTCTTTTTTTGTTGTTCTTTAAGGTTTTGTCATAGGGAATGTGTGCTCACCAGAGAGAGAGACAAAGAGAGTGAGAAATCACCCCCTCCCCCAGGTTAGATGGTCATGCCACAATCCCTTCTCCATTCTCCTCTCAGGATTTTGGGCGTGCATGTACGTGTACCTAGAGTGGTTTTTCAGGCCACAGGCTCCCGGACTCAAACTGTGGTTGGCCATGTGGGAGTCCAGTGCCTTAACCACTATGCCACCTGCTGGCCCCTTCTTATACTATTTTATGAGAATTTGTGATTTTTTTTGGTCCCAGACTCTGGAAAGTTAAAGCGTCATCCTCTTAAATAGCTTTTGGTGTTTCTAACATCATGTTTTCTTATTTCCTGCATTCAATTTTCTTTTCCTTCTTCACTTCTTAGGGAAAAGCCAAAAGGCCAAGCAGTGACTGTCTCTTTGGTATTTGTATTGATTTGCATGTGTGGTTCGTGTTTGCATCATTGTTTGTGTTCCTTGTAATGTCTGAGCCCCTGTGTTAGTCTGAGATCCGCAAAGTCACCATGCCCCAGAAAGAAGCCAAGGGATGTTAAAGACAGTGGTAGTTATACTGACTAATCCTAATTTAAATAAAAAGGAATTTTCTAGAGAGAAATCACAGTGATTTTTTAGGAATGACTGGGTGAAAGGTTGCTAATACAAGTAAAAATAATCACTTCACAAACATTTGCTAAGCACTGTGCCTTGTGTCTCGCAGTGCCTGCAGTGCTGGGAATATAAAGAAACATGGAGTTTACTAGAAGAAATGAGAATGTACTCAAACTTTGCCAGCAATTTGATGGGGGGAGAAATGATATTAAAGTTGACCACAGGTCTTGCGGGAGCCCCAGAGAAGGAGGAGCCTCTAAGGCTGCTCCTGGAAAGGAGGCTTCCTCAAAGGAGCTATAGGCAGACCCAGAGGGGCACGGGGTAGATCAGCTTGTACACTAGTAGAGAAACGTGCACTGAGCAAGCAGGTAAGCAGGCAGGATGGCCCAATCACCGACAGCCAGAGAGGAACCCGGGAACGAGAGAGGTCTGGACCCAGCAGGCCTGGTCTGCCATGCAAAGAAGGCAGGTCTTGAAAGGGCCCATGTAGGATGCACAGGGGGGCATCTTTCTACCAAGTGCTCAGAGAATTAGGGTTAGGAACCAGGAGCATGACGAAGGCAATCAGTGGCTCAATGACCCTGTGGGCACAGCTGAAAACGCCAACACTTCGTATCGAGGGAGAAGACCAGTCTCAAAGGAACACTAACATTCAGAAGACAGGGGGAGGAAGCGGATCCAGGAAAGATTGTGTCACAGAAGCCAGGGAAGAAGAGGTTCAAGGAGGATGCCTAGATATTGCAGGGAAGTCACAGGGGTTACAGTCTGGGCCCTGTTGGGAGTGGCTGTGCGCATTGACCATGAGAGGCAGTGTGGGCATACGGTAGCAGTGGGTTGGAGAGGCTGTGACTGTGGCATGTGAGCCCAGCTGCTTCTCATGGAAGGAGAGGGTCTCCTCACGCCCCAGGGCTATGTGTGTGAGTGCCTGGGTAGGAGAAGTATTGCAGGAAATTCACTGAAGGAGAGTCTTGAACTCTGTGTGCTGGTTTTGTAGACAGCTCTTCTGCACACGCCGAAGCTTCGTAATCGCCCAGCGTTCCCTGTACACCATCCGGACTGCCATCCAAACAGAACAGCCTGCTGCGTTCTTTCTGAGATCTTCATAAGCTTGTGACAGTTACTCATCTTTAGTTTTCACTTTACCTGATTACTAGTGATAATAAAAAGGCATGTAAACATGATAAAACATTTATTATTTCCATGATAAGTATTTTTTTGCATTTTTTACTTCATTTTCTTTTATACATTCAATCACATTATTTAGCTTTCAAAGTGAATATTTCAACATGTGAACATTTCTTCCTAGTCCAGTTGATAAAACTATAAAATATCTTCTGCAGATAATATCACATTTTTCACATTAATGCTTTGCCTCCCTATTTTTCTTCTAAATGTCCTTCCTCAGACCCTACTCCTTCACACACACTATATCTGGTATTGATACCCATTTACTGTGTTTCTATATCCTTTAGTCAATCAGTTTCAGTCATAGAGTGCGGACACTCAGTATATATTAAGTGGGGACGTACAGTGCCTCTCTTTCATAGCCTGGCTTGCTTCACTTAGCAGTAAGTCTTCCATATTCTTCCACTTTCTGTCAAAAGCCAGGATTTTGTTGTTTTTCATGGCTGAATAGTATTCCCATGATAAGTATCTTAAAGGAATACACAAGATCATGATAGTGTTTCGGGAAGAAGTATCAGGAGGCATGTCATAGCCATCTATATACAGTTTCACTAATCATATTCTTTGTCATTCTACACAAGTATAAAACCTGTCACACAGCCACATTTGCAAATAAAAATCCAAAGGAATCCGATCTTGTTCCTTCACAGCAGGATCTCTGAATCGGTTTTTTCCTCCCTTTTTGTCCACCCCCTGGTGAGTTGCTTCCCAGTAGCTATTTGAGATGCTGCCTCTAAGCCTCTGGTTCAGTCTCTTCTAATTGACCGCCTCTTTGCAGCCTGTGTTCCCTAGCTTCAGTCCACATTGCCCAGTCGGGGGTGGAGTGGCCTGTGGTGCTCAGAGGCTTCTTAATGATCCTTCTCTAAGTAACTCAATTTTCTCTAAGAGACTTATCTATGATCTATGGTGAGTTTCTTCCTTGCCTCTTACTCACCTGAAGGATTTCTTTTGCTGATTTACATCTGTGTTGTCTGAGAGACCAAATAGAAGCAGATCAGAGTATAACGGTGTTAGGTTTATCCGATAGAAATTTTGATAAATGTCTTTGTGCCAGAGAATTTTACTTCCAAATTTACCTTTTCCCTATTCCAGTCCTCATTTTTCTGCAGTCAAAATGATTTTCTGCACGTTTGCCCCTCACAGTGTTTTGTGCTTTTCAGTTTCCTCCTTGGACATACACACGAAAGATGGTTATTGCACCGTTTCCTGGTCCTGGGGCCGTTGTCGGGGCAGCCCTCACCTTCCTGAGCGCCTGTGTTAGCCCCCCGCCCCCCCCCCCCCCGCCCCCCTGTCGGCTCCCGCCCCCCCCCCCCCCGCTGCCCTGCACTTTTGCACAAACGCCGCTCTGCTTTCTCTCGCCCATACTGTGACTCTTTAATAGATGATCCTTTTAAGAAGTGAATAACTGCTAGCTACAAACTTTTAAAGCTATGCATTTCTCTTCTGTCCTATTAATGAACATTCCTGCCAGAGTTTGTCTTTTCAGCAGTTAGATTATTAATTTTATTTTTCTAATGCAATAAAATAACTAAGTGGTCTGCCGCCACTTTGAGTTAATGAGGGTTCAAAATGGATTTTGAGTATCCTTGTCGGAGTTTTATTATGCAGGTGCAATCTCTTGCAGTAAATTACCATAACTAAACAGTTTAAGAACCATAAAACCCCACTGCCTTGGCATTGCTAAATTAATAGATTAACAGCTACACATAAGGAAAATGTCAGATGTTAAATATTTTTTTTTTATTAAGAATAAGTTGGAAATGTGTGACCTTAAAAAGCTTATATAATCTCTTACTTTTCTCAACCAGAGGTAATTTATACTTTACTTTTCAGCTTACATGTATCTTGATACCGGACTCTGTAGGCTGCTTTATTTGTATGGACTTTGAAAAAATGAAATGCAATTTAAAGTACTTTTCCTTATATTGTTTGATTGAAACATGGAGTCCAATTTGAGCCTTCATTTATGCATTTATCGAGCTATGTTTCCTAAGTGCCTCCTGCTCTCTAGGTACTGTGACAGGTATGGAGGCAAAAACATGCACAGCCCAGAAGAGAGACACGTGAGGTACCATAGCCGTGCCATGGAGGATGCAGGAGGGCTCCTTGGAGGAGGAGGAGGAGCCAGGGGACTTCCTGATCCCTGGTTTACCAGTGGCTAAGAGCATGGAGTCTGGAGCCAGCAGGCCTGGATTCAAATTATGTCTCTACCATTTATAAGACGTGTGGCTTGGGCTAGTTACATAACTTCTCTGGATCAGAATGACCCCAGCTGAAAAATGGAGGTATCCATAGTGTGGTCCTTATATGTGGATTAAAATGAGAGAATATTTTTAAAACCCTTAGACTAGCACTTGGTACATGGTTAGAATTAGGTGTTTTAAACAAATCAGGTAAAATAAATAAGCATGTGTTTTGACCAAAGTTAAGAACTAAGGAAACTCTACTGTGAAGAAAATAAAAACTAAAAAAAAAAAAAAAAATTTAAAAAAGATTATATTCTTATCTCATAAATTTAACTAGAAGGCTTTTTTTTTTTTTGAAGAGTGAGATTTTTTTGCTATGGGCACGTGGGCTCACTGGAGATACAGAGAGACAGAAAGGGAAAAATCACCCCCCGCCCAGGGGGTAAGGTCAAACCTCTACTCTAATTCTGGGCACACATGCACATGCACCTGGTGTGAGTTTCAAGCCATCAGGCCTAGGACTTGAACCCAGTCAGCCACATGGAAGTCCAGTGCCTCAACTATCACACCACCTGCTGGCCCCATTTTAATATTTTTTTAAAACTTGTGGAAGTGTAGCTGATAATTAACTTGTACAGGAATTTACTTTGACTAGGTTGTGTTTCCAGAGCTTTGACTAATTTTGTTTCCTGTGTTCTGGGGTATTTTAATGTTTCCTGGTAAGGAATAACTTTGTAATGGGCTCCAAAATGAAATGAATGTCCATTGTGTTTTTCAAATTTCCTTCTCATTCCTGAAAACATTCAAGCCAAAGGCAAACCTGCCTGAGATACGTGTCACTTTGGGGGTGGGGGGGTACCTGTATCGGGTAAGGGTAAAGAGTCAAACCAGTGAACTTATAAGAGCCAAAGGGTTTGCATTTTAGTCATGAGTTAGTTGTCAAAGGCATGTGGCACTAAGGGTGGGGTCCTGCTGATGTGGAATAGCAGTTTCACTGAAGAGGTCTGTTGAAATTAGGAAAGATTCACAAAGGTCAAAAGCGGAAAGTAGAGAGCTTTTGGGCCAGCAGGTAGTGTGGTGGTTAAGGGCACTGGACTCCCACATGGCCAACCATGGTTCAAGTCCTAGACCTGATGACTTGCTTTCTTACTCTCTCTCTCTCTCTCTGTCTCTCTTTTCCCTCTCTCCCTCGCAATCTGTACCTCTCTGGCCAAATTTAAATAAATAAATAAATAAATAAATAAATAAAGTTAAGTAATTCTTTGGGAAAAAAGGAAGAAAGTAAAGAACTCTAATTCTTGGTCAAAAATATGGACTTCATTTTGTAGAGAATGAAAAGGCATTGCGTGTTTTTAATAGCAGAGTGACTTAGATTAAAAGGAAGATTTTAGGGGGTTAATCCAGTGACAGGTGCTGAAACACTGGAAGTAGGAGTCCTGTTGAGAGACAAAGCAACCCTGCAGATAGGCAGGAATAAGATGGCATGGACAGGTCACCAAGATGACTTTGAGCCTATACCTTGGTATAGGTATTTGGGAATCAGAGAGAGGGTGTTTAATATGCAACTCTAAGTCATTTATTCATTCAGCAAATACTCGGTGCAGACATTGCCAAGCTCACAATCCTGATGATGGATTGCTCATGCTGTTTCATGCCAGAACAGCACATACACACACACACACACACACACACACACACACATACACATACACACGTGCATTCAGTGTGCAGCCTGAACCTCAGGGTGGCAGCTTTATAATGGGACAGTATCTGCCTACCCCGAAATAGAAGCTGCTTTCTCTGGTCCTCTGCATGTAGCTGGGTCTCTTTCCTTTGGTGAAAATGCTTATCTGTTTTGATTGACCACAAAGAAATCAGAGCAAAGTCAGCCAGTGGCGTGGTGGTTACGGCAGTCAGATTCCCCATGGCCAACTGCACGGCACGAGTCCCAGACCTAATGGCTTGAAAATATGTAGGGTGCATGCGCATGTGGGCCAGCATCCCAGGAGGAGGATAGAAATGGAGGGGAAAGGATTGCACTGTGGCCGTCCTCCATAGGGGGTGGGGTGGTCCTGTCTCACTTTCCCTCTCTCTGTGTCTCTGTCTCTCTCTGAAACATGCAGGTGCCTTTTGGCTCTTTTTTTAAAAAGAGATTAGAGCAGTAGAACTGAGAATACCTGTTATTGCCTTCTCTAATTAAGGCATATTTATTCATCATAGCCCTGTATGTTTTTCTACTTCAGAACATCTAAATACCACTGAAATGTAAATTAACTCTTCGTGGTGCTATAGAATAAGATCCAGTGCCTCCACCACTGCTTTTCTTTTTAGCTTCTTATTCTAAAAAGTAAAATTTGAGACTACAGGAGCTTTATTATTTCAAAGAATAAATGATCAAGCCTTAGAAAAGTGATGAATTTCTGCAAAGACTAGGAGTATAGCACTTAGCACATTGGTCAAGAAAGATATTAAAGAAATGTACTAAAAATTAAAACGCATTTTTAAAGATTGACTCTGCTGTGATACAGGGGTCCCAGAAGAGATTTGAAGTCTCTAGTGTCCTGAAAAAGTTTAGCCATCCTTTGTAAAGCTAACTAAAGCAGGCTGGAATAGACTTTTTATATTGTTTACCCAAAGATGACTCTTACACTCCTTCAAAGTCAGATGCCTGGAAAGTCGACAGGATTACAATCTTCCAATGCCAGGCTAGTGTTTTTAACCTTAACACATAGAAATGTTCAGTGCCTCCTCTGAGTCCTAGGGAGTTCTTCTTATCTTGTTTTACAAGTTAACTGAAGCACAGAGGTTGCTTTCTGCCCGTTTCTTTGGGGAATGCAGCATCTTGGTCCCCCCTTGCACTGACTGCAGTGCGGTTCTGCCCCTTGTTAGATGCATTTGCCACACGTACCATAGAACCCGCAAGGGGCTTCTGTCAACTCTGATAAAAGGGGGAGCTCAACACCCTTTTATGAACATTCTCCTTTAAACCTGTCAGGCTCTAAAATTAGACAGGAACTGCTATCAGCAGACATTCTTCTCTCCAAAGGGCTTGCCCTTTGCAGTTTACCTAAGTCTTTCATATATGGGCATGCCCCTTACTGGTGATAGTGGGACTTTTGGCATTGCCTGACATAGCACCAGATTTGAACTAGATCACATGTGCTCTTCGTTTGCGGTGTCCTGTGGAAGCCTCCGTATCAGTGTACTCTAAGATACTACAGGCATAGAGGGGGCTGTGCGTTTCTGATGGTACTCCAGAAGGATGCTTTTGCCCTGGAACCAGAGGACAGCATTCCAGTGCTGGCCGGCTTACAGGCACCAGGAATCTTCCAGGTGGTAGCAGGAAAAGTGGTATCTCACAGGAGGAAGTTGAGCTGTCTTGAAGCAACCAGAGATAGAGTACTTTGGGAACAGATGAAGGTCTCAAGTCAGTTGGGACAAGAGGTGCCTCAGAGCCTGGCTGCACAGGGCTTGGGACTCAGCAGGGAGTTGGAGGCAACCGTGTTTTGAACAGATGATCCAGTTAAAATGGCATCCTGAGACGTTGGCTCACTTGCTTCAGTGCTATTGCCCGTGCAGTTACGCTGCTCTAACTTCTTTCCAACTCTGCATCGAAGGC
Organism: Tupaia belangeri chinensis; assembly: GCF_000334495.1. Classification (NCBI taxonomy): domain Eukaryota; kingdom Metazoa; phylum Chordata; class Mammalia; order Scandentia; family Tupaiidae; genus Tupaia; species Tupaia belangeri. The sequence goes on along the minus strand of NW_006160040.1, from coordinate 670,688 downwards.
CCTGTATTTTAGTTTCTTAGCCCCAGTCACTGGAAACAGGTTCCTCGTACTCTGCATTTATTTATGCCCACCCACACAGTTACACTCTATTAGTGGCTGCTAGGTGGTACTAAATAACTTTAAATACAGCTAGAAACTCTGCAGAGTGTGCTCCGGGGTTCCTAAACTGCCACATTTACACATATCCCTTGGCACTTCTCTTCAAAGGCAGAAGCAAATGCTTTCTATTCTACTCTTTCTTGGCAGGTTTAAATACAACTAGAAACTCTGCAGAGTGTGCTCCAGGGTTCCACACATTTACACATATCCCTTGGCACTTCTCTTCAAAGGCAGAAGCAAATGCTTTCTATTCTACTCTTTCTTGGCAGGTTTCAAAGAACTAGCAGACTTGGTGTTTGTAGTAGTCCTGTAATGTAGGTCTCCAATCTGCACTGCCAGGGGCCCACTCACTCCTCTCCTCCCCTACCCCTTCCCCATTGTTTATTTCCAAGGCCTGTGGCAACTTTCTGCAACAAAACTGCTACCGTAAAAAGCTGTGGGTATAATATGGCCTCAAGTCACATGAGGTGTAAAGCTTAATATGCAGATCAGTAAGGCCCTCTGAGCTGGGCATTTTCCAGCTGCCAGTTGGGGTGAAAACACCGTGTTTGCTCAGAGAAAGCTATCTGCAGCTTTTCTGTTTGGGAGAAGCTATTACCAGTTTTTTTGTGGCTTATCATTTACTCTGTGGCTTATCACTTGAGTAGCATTTACCCTTCCTCTCCTTTTCCTTTTTTCTCTTAATCCTTTATCTAAAAAGTAATGAATATGAAAATGCTAACTGAACTTGCCCAAGGTTGCCCAGCTTCAGGAAGATTTGAAGTGAGCTTTAACTATCAATACTGTGGGAAATGTCTCTGTTTAACCAGGAAAAATAGAAAAATGAAACTGTATTGACTGAACTTTTAGGGACTATGTTGAATATAAAATTGGTTGTCTAGCACAGAGGTCCGTCTAGACCAAGTGGCTTGGCAAGACAGCCTTTCTGACTTCCCCTGTGTGAAGAGGGATGAGGGGGCAAGAACAAATACCTGCTCTCTTTTGTGGGCCTTGTGAAGGTGCTGAGAGGTGGGCGTGATAGCTGCATGTTGAGGGTGAAAAACTGAGAAAACGGAGGCTAAGAGAGGATCAACTACTGACTGTGAGGCACCTAGCTAGATGGCATGGAATAAGAGTTCAAATTCAGCTCTCCTGATTTTCAGACCCATGTTCTTTTCCCTATGCTATCTCTGTAAAAACTGAAATGCTTCCCAAATAGCCCATGAGTGGACCTAGATTTTTTTATTGTGCTCCTGTATATTTTGAAAAGAATATTTACAATTTAATTTTGCACATTTTAAAGCATGCCAACATGCCAGGGACCAGCAGTTAGCATAATGGCTATGTCACTGGACTCCCATGTAGTCGACCATGGTTTGAGTCCCGGACCCGGTGGCTTAAACTCATGCTGGGTGCGTGTGTGTGCTTGCTCAAGATCCCAAGAGGAGAATGGAGGAGAAGGGATTGTGTCATGGCCATCCCCCCTGAGGGGTGATTTCTTGCTTTCTGTCTCTCTGTGTCTTTCTGGTGAATACACATACTCTATAGCGAAAACCTCTCAAAAAAAAAGAAAGAAAGAAAAAGCATGCCAACATGCCAGAACAGAGAGGGATGCCCTTTCCAAGGACCAGAAACCAGGAATGTGCCACTTGCCCTCAACAAACCCAATCTTGAGATACAACAGTTGGTAAATACGGAATTTATTCAGGGAGGCCAAGACCAAGGAGAGAGGGTACTGGAGTCGAACCATCTCTGCCGTACTGGATGGGATGCAGAACTCATATGGAGAGGGGAGGGGAGGGGAGGAAGTGAAGTTATTTATTCTCTTGGGGCAAAATCACAAGGAGGCTTCCTCATTGTCCTGAGGCAGGATGCCAAGGGTACCTGATAGCGTCAGGGAGGCAATCGCGGCTTGAAGCGCAGTTTCATTCAGGGTATACATGGTGGAATGACTGGTTTCGGTTCTTTGCAAAGGACTCGAATAGTGATTCACAAGGCAACAGAAAAAACATGGACTCAGTCAAGACAACGCTTAGATCCTGTGTTAGAAACAGTAAGGATCTAGATGCGGCTTTACAGTGCTTAAGCCAATAACATCTTCTCAGTCGGGGCCCAGCTCTGTGGCCTGGTGGCTAAGGTAACCAGGTCCCACAGAGCTGACCATGCAGTTCGAGTCCCAGACCTGGGGGCTTTATGAAGCATGCAAGGCACATATGCATGGGTGCCCAAAAAATCCCAAAAGGAGGGAGAAATGGAGAATAGATCATGGCATGTCCGTTCTACATGGGTGCTTTCTCCTCTCCCCTTCTCTGTCTCTCCTTGATGAGCGTAGATGCCCTTTAACCAATAAATAAATAATCCCAATTGGTTATGAGGGAGAGGACTGGTGGCATCTTTCCCCTCCCTGTCTCCAAAGCCTGGTATCTGTAAAGACTCAGCGAAGTTATTGTTAACTTTCATTAGTCAGGTGGTAGGCTCCACCTGTTGTGAGGGAGATAAAAGGTGATAGGTTCTGTGAAGTTCAGTGTGAGGGAGCGAGTTAATCTATGCAGTCAAAGGAGCACCAAGGCCAAGTACGAATGCAGTCACTTAGTTCTCTCCTTCGTCGGTGATACAAGAATGTACTCAGGCTAAATCTACTATTCTGCTTTCTTTTCATCTAGATTTTCTACCCTAGCAAGGATGGTACGAAGATTCCAATGTTCATTGTGCATAAAAAAGGAATAAAACTGGATGGCTCTCATCCCGCCTTCTTATATGGCTACGGTGGCTTCAATATATCAATCACACCCAACTACAGGTGAGCCTAGAGCACGCTCGGAACCTTGGGATGTATTCGATGATCTTCACGTAGTAGGAAGAAATCAGAAATGGGTCTACTAAATCATCTTTCTCTTTTCTTGTTGTTTTCTTGTTTCTTTTCTTTTCTTTTGGGGTGGGGGGGTTGGTTTTGGAGGGTTTTTTTGTATTTTCTAATTACCAGAGGGTACGTGCGCTCACCAGAGAGAGAGAGAGAGAGAGAGAGAGAGAGAAAGCACCCCCAGTGAGGTGTGGGCACGCTGCAGCGCCGTCTCCATTTCCCCATGCTATCAGGAATGGGGATGTGCACGCACAGGTGCCGGCATGATTTTCAGGCCAGCAGGGGATGAGACTCCGACCACAGTCGGCACATGGGATTTGATTTTCTTAACCACTAGGGCACAGGGCTGGCCTGTGTGCTGTTTGCTCGTCTGTGTTCTTGATTTCGTCTCTCTCACACACCCTGTATTTAATACTACGGGGCTGTCAAAAAAGTCATGACGGCATGACGTTTGACACAAAATGCATCATGACTTTTCCAACAACCCAGTATATGTTTTAGATTAAGAAAGCACATGTAAAATCCGTGTTTCAGAAAGAGCTTACTTTCTTAAACAACTTGAGAAGAGCTACCCCCAAAAAACCAAAAACGGTAGCAGGGGCATAGTGGGTGTTCCCGCAAGCCCACTGCCTGTGTCGGCAGTGTTTTGTTTGCCAGAGTAGTTGAGATAGCGAGATCCAGTGCGTTAAGGGCCTCTGGCTTTCCTGTTTGCTTTATACACTGCATAGTGAAATTTGTATCTATATAGAGAAATATTCATGAAAATGCCCGAATTTGCAGGGAAACATTAATCAGAAGTTATGTGGTTTTCACATAAGTAATATACCAACTACCGGGCCTCTCTTCTGATGCCCTTATACATAGGGTATTCTTGGGGGTACCTGTTTTTGTTTTCTCCTGTGTGTTGGTTTTTGGGGTGGAGGGACATAACATGTCCTTACTAGGCAGTTGATGGCAGATTGACGATGTGACTGTTTCTCAGTGTGTCCAGGCTCATCTTTGTGAGGCACATGGGCGGCGTCCTGGCCGTGGCCAACATCAGAGGAGGTGGTGAATACGGAGAGACGTGGCATAAAGGTGAGCTGTTTTCTCTACAGAACCCTAACCCAGTTACAGTTACACTGTGCTGATCCCACCTGTTTGAATGAGCTGAGGAGGTTAAGAGCACAAAAAGCCTTTTGGCAAGACACATGGAAGTCAGGGTATTTTCTTTTCTTTTTCTTTTTTTTTTTTTTTGGAGAGGTTTTTGCTATAGGACATGTGCGCTCACTAGGAAGACAGACAGAGACAGAGAGACAAAAAGTGAGAAGTCACCCCAAGGGGGATGGCCACGCTGCAATCCCTTCTCCATTCTCCTCTCGGGATCTTGGGCACGCACGCACACATGCCCCACGTGAGTTTAAGCCACTGGGTCCAGGACATGAACTGCAGTCGACTACGTGGGAGTCCAGCGACATAGCCATTATGCTAACTGATGGTCCTAAAGTCAGGGTATTTTCAAAAACACT
>NW_006160040.1:654094-664073 GCF_000334495.1 Tupaia belangeri chinensis | reverse complement strand
GGCCAGGACATGAACTGCAGTCGACTACGTGGGAGTCCAGCGACATAGCCATTATGCTAACTGATGGTCCTAAAGTCAGGGTATTTTCAAAAACACTTTGCCAGGACCAGCAGTTAGCATGACTATGTCACTGGACTCCCATGTAGTTGACCATGGTTCAGGTCCCAGACCCGGTGGCTTAAACTCACGCCGGGCGCATGTGCGTGCGTGCTCAAGATCCCGAGAGGAGAATGGAGGAGAAGGGATTGTGGCGTGGTCATCCCCTCTGGGGGGTGATTTCTCACTTTCTGTCTTTCTGTCTCTCTCTGTCTGTCTGGCGAGCCCATGGTCCCTATAGCAAAAATTTCTCAAAAAGAAAAAAAAAAAAAAAACACATTGCAATTCATCCCTTAAAAGTAACTCATTCTTTTCACATTTTATTTTCCTTTGTAGTCTGTTTATTCTAACAGAATTCTTTTTTTTTTCTTTATTTTGGAGAGGTTTTTGCTATAGTGCACATGCGCTCGCCAGAAAGACAGAGAGAGACAGAGAGACAGAAATCACCCCCGAGGGGGGATGGCCACGCTGCAATCCCTTCTCCTCCATTCTCCTCTCGGGATCTTGGGCATGCACACACACGTGCCCGGCGTGAGTTTTAAGCCACCAGGTCCGGGACGCGAACCGCGGTCGACTACATGGGAGTCCAGCGACATAACCATTACGCTAACTGCTGGTTGCCCAGAATTCATTTTTGAGAAGCATTCCCTGTAGACCAAAATCAAAATTATTTTGTTTTCTTAATGCATGGGCTCCTGGGCCAGCCCGTGGCATGGTAGTTAAGGCAGCTGTGTTCTTATGTCTGAAACCTGCACAGGGTAAGCGTCACAGCAGCAGTGCTAGGAGAGTACAACTTCTTAGCAATGTTGAGAAGGTCAAGGAAAGCAAAGCAATAGGATGCCCACACTGGTAACAGGCCCACTCTGTCTGTGCTCTTCCTTCTTAAAGGAGAATGACCCTCTTTGTCTGTTTCAAGACAGCCAAATAACGCTCAACTGTGAACACAAGGCTAACAGGAGACAGAGTAAATATCCAAGGTTCCTTAAGACTCACTTCTGACAGCGATAACTAAAAATGCAACCTGTACTTACTTTTTTTTTTTTTTTTTTTTTTTGTTTTTCAAGCTATATGGCATGCATGTTTGCCAGACAAAGAGATGGTGAGAAATCACCCCCCACCCCCGGGGTATGGCCATGCCACAGTCCTTTCTCCTCCATTCTTGGGATTTTAGGCATGCAAGCATATGTGCCCAGGCTGTTTTTCAAGCTGTTGGGTCTAGAACTTGAACTACAGAGTCAGCCATGTGGGAGCCCAGATCTGGCCCCTAGCCATCCAGCATGTACCCCAAGGGTCGAGGTCAGACACCAACCTGCTGGAGCCTCTTAGCAAGAGTGAGCGTTTCTGATTGACATGGGGCTCCAGCCTGCCTACCTCACCGAGTCGACTATGGCCACGTGTCACCCCAGAAACTTACCAGTTACAGTATTTAAAACTACATAAAATTCATTGTATATTTTTGACCTGACAGTACAGTTTCATCTCACTGAAATAACTATGGAAGTGTGATAACACAGGGACTGATTTGCATACTCAGTCTGGACCCTTTGACGCACTTGAGTAGACTTTCTCACAATACAGGCAGCAAGAGGACCAGCAGGGCACCTTGTCTGGTTAGAGCCTGGTATGTTCACTATTGGTAATTCCAAATTCCATTGTGTTAATTCAGTTTCAAATGATATTATTCCTGGAAACTAAGTAATCCTAGCTGTTCTAATTCACAGATAATTTCTTTTTAAAATCTTAATGACATTTGTTTTGATATGAAAAAAATTTCTTCAGTACCGCTGCGTCATCTCTAATTGAATTTCTGCAGAAGTGGTTAATCTCCAGAATCTAATTAGGTCTGTGTCTGCTTTTTGTTCATTTCAGAGGCTGTCACCACAGACATCTGTTGCTCTGAGAATGTGCCTTTGACTTATGGCCTTTACTTTAGATATACCAAGACCCTGTAAATGTTTCTCTCTCTAAATAACTTCCTCATTTGATTTAATTCATCGGGATGACTTACAAATGATAAAGCCCAGATCCCCTGGGGCCGGGATTCCCTGGGAGATGGTTGAGGTGTCCATTCAAGAATTGAGAAACCCTGACATGGCTCCACTGTGGCCCTCCCTCCCTACCCAGTGCTTGCTTTTGACTCTTACATCAGTTACCAAGGATGACACTGGAGGAGTTACTTCTCTTCAGCATTATCCATTTCAAACCCTCAAAGAGGAGTACACCTCTGCCGAACGCAGGGAGAGCAGGAACTCACAGTGCCCAGGGTCTGTTCTGTCTGGAGCTCAGCAGAACGCGGGACACGAGACATCACTTACGGTCTTATTTCTCAGTTTGGCTTCTCCAGGATAGACAGAGAGAGGCATCCCCAACGATCTACTGGCAGCCTTAGCCAGCCAGGATCATGGGCACACGGATGCAGCCCTGCCGGCCTGTACAGGGGGACCTTACGATGTGACCATCTTGTGTGGCTTCCATCCCGGAGCTCTGCATTACAGCTGCGCCACCATGCTGGCTGGAGAGTCTCTGATTACATGCCTTCCTGCTGGCATTCTCATGCTCCTCTGTCAGAGCAGATCATCTGTTCCCTTTGGAGCATTTGCCTTTTAAATTCTAGGGGTGTTTAGAAAAATACAAATCCACCGTATGGATTAGCAATTGTGGTATCAATGATAGCTTTCCACAGTGCGTAACAGAATTTATTTTATTTATTTATTTATGTCTTTATTTTTTGGAGAGGTTTTTGCTATAGGGCATATACATTTGTCAGAAAGACAGAGAGAGAATGTCAAAAAGCAAGAATTCACCACCACCACCCCCCGGGGGGGATGGCCACGCTGCAATCCCTTCTTCTCCATTCTCCTCTCGGAATCTTGGGCACTCACGCACACACGCCCGGCGTGAGTTCAAGCCACCAGGTCCAGGACTTGAACCACAGTTGACTACATGGGAGTCCAGCAACATACCATTACACCAACTGCTGGTCCTGCATAACAATTTAAATGGAGGTGTTTCTTAAAACGTAGTGTTAGGTCATTGTTTCTTAGTTGCTTAAGTTAACGACTAACTGCCTTATCATCATTTGAATTACCTTTAGCTTAAACTTTATTTGATTTGTTTTGTTAATTAACTATATTTCACTTTGGCACACTGCAGGTGGTATCCTGGCCAACAAACAGAACAGCTTTGATGATTTTCAGTGTGCTGCGGAGTATCTGATCAAGGAAGGTTACACATCTCCCAAGAGGCTGACTATTAATGGAGGTTCAAATGGAGGCCTCTTAGTGGGTGAGAACCAGATTTTATTTCTTGTGGTTACTGGTTACCAGTCCTGAGTTTTCAGGTATGCTGTCCCTAGGCAGGCTTCACTTGGCATTGGCCATCGATGGGCGCAGTGGTACAAAGAAAGCAAAACCCGTTTGTGTTTGGACATCTGTTAAATGAGAGTGAGACAGCTGAACCTACTTCATATGGACCTGACTACAGTAGCCTGAAAGCTGTCCCACCCGGTCCTCTGGGCTCTTCTCATAACCATGCTGTGGGCTGGACTGCAATGCTCCCACACACATGGCATCCACAGGTGCCTAGGGGTCAGCCAGCATAGGTCAGAGCCTGACAGCTCCTCTGATTGTGTTACCCAGATCTTTTAAGATGTGATCATCACCAAACATTCGTCGAATGCCTATGCTATGTGATGATAAAGGCCAGGGGTGCAGGGAGTCAGCAAAGGAAAATGGGGTCAGGAAGAAAAATGAAGGGTATACGCAGAAGGGTAAACTTGCGATTTCGTAGTAATGAAGTAATAGTATGCCCTCCTGGCGCTGAGCCCTCAATATGCATTTGGCCTTGAAAGATGGGCACTGTTATCCTCTCAGTTTTATAGAGGACGGCACCAGGGCACCGACAGGTAGAACAGCTGACCCGGTGCCACATGACCGGAAAACAGCTGCTGGGGTTTGAACCTAGCACTGCGATTGTGGACTCTGCATTGTCTTTAAGTAGCTTTTCCTAAGTTCTGCTAATTCATGAAATTTTATTTTTCCTTCTCTCAATAGTACATAACATTATAAAATACATCATTTTGAAAAGGATATTGATACAATTTTTCAATACCAAATAATAACAAATAGATCTATTCATTCAACAAATATTTATAAAATATCAAGAAGTACTGGGCATTCATTTAGGAGCTTTCATTCAAGTCAGAGGAGGTAAAGAATAAACCAAGTTCTGAGGCCAGGATGGGCTCAGAGTATTCAAGTAGGAGGGAGAAGGCCCGTGTCCCGGCACAGCGAGCGAGGGGAGTGAGTGTGGCAGGAGCTAACCCGTGGGATCTTGCAGCCAATCTAGGGCTTTGCTTGTATGAAATGCCTTTGGGGAGTGTGGAGCAGAGAAGTGTCCTCCTTTAACTTACCTGCTAGCAACGTCGTGCTGGCCATACTTACCCCTTACCAGCATGCTCTGGCCATGGTGTTAGAGTACCTAGGAGAGGAGGCATGGGCAGAGAAGCGCAAGACCAGTCTGGACACTTTTGTCTTGGCAAGAGACAGTGGTGGACCTGGGATGTGGCAGTGCAAGTAGTAAGAAGTAGTCAGATTCTGGATGTATTTTGAACTGGAGCCAAGTGGATTTACACACAGGTTTTCTACAAGGTATAAGAGAAAGAAATCTAGGGGTAAACCCAAGGTTTAATCAAAAAGGACATTGAAAAGGCCATCTGATTTGTGTTGTACAGAATTGTGTTGTACAGAATTTGCCAGTTCACCTGCCACACCCCACTTCTGTAGCATCTGAGCTTTCTCAGTAGTGTGACTGCATACTGCTGGGTCGTCGGAAAAGTCACGGTGCATTTTCACATAGGAAAATACGTCATGACTTTTCCAGTGACCCAGTGTATTGCTATTGCTTGATCCCTTTCTTATCTTTCCCACTAAAATTAGTTTTATTCACTGACACATCCCAGGCCTAATGCCAGGCGCATGGCATATATTCAATAAATATTTATGAAATAACAAAAAAAGGATACAAAGAAGAGATTTTGGTATATAAAAGCTATTTGAAAGACAGTATGAGGATATAATACCAGTACTGGTTAGAGCCCTGAGCTGGTTCTGAGATCCTAAACAAACCCCTTAACTATTACAAGTGAGAGCAAGTGGAGGGGAGAGGAGGCACAGATTTTTCAGGAAGTGCTCAAGGTAACACTCCTACACTGAGATTCTTAGGAGAGTAAAGCTCCATCTCTGATGAGAATCTCCAGCCCTTACACCTTGAAGAAGAGGGAGCTTGGGCCATCGGTGACTTCTGATCCTTTACTTCCTGTCCTGTGTAGGGATGAAAGCAACCAAGTTTCTGAAAGCATTTGTTATTTTATCTTTGTTCATTTAGATGTACAAGGATAAACAATGTCCCTGATCTTTCTGTTTTGATTTTTAGCTGCTTGTGCAAATCAGCGTCCTGACCTCTTCGGTTGTGTTATTGCCCAAGTTGGAGTAATGGACATGCTGAAATTCCATAAATACACCATCGGCCACGCCTGGACCACCGATTATGGGTGCTCAGACAGCAAACAGCACTTCGAGTGGCTTGTCAAGTAAGGCTTTAAAGCACGTGGACATGTGTATGCTGTTAATGATTTGATAGAATATTGAACACAGAAAACAGGATATGTGTCAAATACTCTGTCTCCTATTTGCATATAATTTACCACAAAAGTTGAGGAAATGGAAATACCTACCCATCTTCCTTGTTTTAATCTGGCATTTAACCAAACAACTATAAAGATATAAAAGGAAAAATTCTAAAGATGGCCCTTCAAGATTCTTGTCCCTTGTTATTCAGTTAGACAGGAATCAAGGTTCTGGTATGAAGGAACTTTGCCAGTGAAATAAGATTAGGGTCAGCCAGCATGGTGGTTAAGGTGACTGGATCCTACATGGATCCGACAGCGTAGTTTGAGTCCCGTCCCAGAAGCCTGAAAAATATGCCAGGCGCTTATGTATGCCCAAAGTCCCAAGAGGAAAATGAAAGAGAAAGGATGGTGGTGTGGTCCTACCCCTGAGGGGTGCTTTCTCACTTCCCACCTTCCTCTTCAGTGAGCACACTTGCCCTCTAGCAAATTAAAAAAAATAAAAATTAATGAGATTATTTTTGATCAGCCATGTAGTTTCAGTCTGTAACCACGTAAACCTTTAAAGCCTGGTCGTATTCTCTGGCTGGAGTCAGGAATGCAGCAAAAAGAGAGGTGTGAGAAAACTGGAAGCATGAGAAGGGCTCCGCTTGCCAGTGCTCGCTTTGACGATGGAGGATGGGGAGCCTCAAGAACCTGGGAACAGCCCCTCAACAGCCATCAGAGAAGCAGTACCTCCTCTTCAGCTGCATGAAAATTTTGCCCACAACCTTAGTCTGCATGTAGATTTGTTTCTAGAGTTTCTTGATAAGAGGAACTTAGTCAGGCAACACCTTGATCTTTTAGACTAGGGAAGCCCAGAGCAGAGAATTCAGATTGCTGACTTGCAGAACTGTGAGATAGCAGGTCTGTTGTTGTCAGCTGCTATATTCGTGGTCATTTGTTACAGCAGCAATCAAAAACTAATACAGAAAGCTGCCATTATAGCTGGTATCAGTACATGGGGATTCTTTTTTTAAATCAAGAAGTGAGGAAATCGGGAAGTGGGAAAGGAATATATGCAGGTACAGTTAAACTTCCTGCCACACTCAGTGCTCTCAGTGTGACCACATGCAGGTCGCATTACCAACACGGACAGCCCCCCTCATTCGTATCCCTCAACCACTTCTGCAGTAGCAGTGAGTGAATGGCTGACCAAATTCATGGAGAAGTTCCCAGATTATAGATCAGCAGTATTTAGGAATAGCCCATAGTTGGTTTCTCCTGTCCCAGTCTTCTCAGTGAATAGTAAATTTTGATTAAAATAGCTTTAATTTCTCACATCTTTTTGCCTTTCATTTTATTTGTTATCAATGGCTCTCCACTTAAAAATTCAGTTAAAATGAGTATACTTTTTAACTGAATACTTTCAAACTACTAAATTCTGTTCTCTAAAGAGAGAAAAAAGTTCACTCTAAAAGCTATGCCTTTTTTTTGTTTTTTGGTGGTTTTTTTTTTGATAGATTTTTGCCAAAGGGCATGTGTGCTCACTGAAGGGAGAGGGTGACAGAGAGAGGGAAAGTGAGAGATGACCTCATCCCCAGGAGGGTGGCTACACCGCAACCCCTTCTCCTCTTCCTCCATTCTCCTCTTGGAATTATGGGCATGCATACACCTACACCCAGGGTGAGTTTCAAGCTGCTGGGCCTAAGGCTCAAAACTCTGTCAGCAGGTGTGGGAGTCCAGCGCCTTAACCACCTGCTGGCCCTGAAAGCTATGACTTTTAGGTGCACAAAGAGCCTTACCAACACATACTGGTAAAAAGCTTTATATTTGAAGAAGCTGTGGTTCAAATTACGTTAAAGAAATAATGCACCTAGGAGAATACATCTTACTTCAACTCACTGTAAATACTGAGCTAATTGCATATCAAAGGCAACAAGAGAGTAGATGAATTCTAATACTTAGAAAATCTATTTGAAAGCAAAAAAATAAAACGTTCTGAATAATTTTTTCTCTGGTATCCCTACCTTGGATTCCAGTTTTCAAACCTTGATCCCTTACCTGCTGCTGGCAAAAGGCACGGAGCTCAGCCCTGCACATGAGCCAGGAGCCCCTCCAGGCAGCCCCATCTCCCTCCCCCAGCTGTGTCCCAGGGAGCACCATTCCCACTAATGAAAGGGGGTTCCCACCAAAAAAGAGCTGGATTGCCAAGGCTAGACATAGTTGGGGGATAAAGAGAGCCCAACAGGGGTTTCTTGCACAACCCCCGAGAATGTTTACTGTATACCTGTTGCGTGTGAGTCGCCACAGGGGAGTGCTCTTTCAGAGGCAGAGTTGTCCATACTCGTCTCCCCTTAAAGTAACCCTTACACAGAGAACTGGAGTTGGTCAAAAAACACCTTGAAATTAGAGAATAAATCTGTTAACTATCCCCCCAGAATGTTTTAGCCTCCATATGGTTAACTGAGCTGAATTTTTACTGTTTTTACTATTTAGCCTTTAAAAGGTAACTGTTAAAAACTATTATTCATTAATACTAAACACTTTGAAACATATAACACTCGGCTTGGTGAAAAGATACCTAGCTATTTCTCTCACTTAAACATTAATCAGTCACTGTGTAACTCGGTGACACTTTTGATGCTTTTATCCTCTTTTTGAGAGATTTTTGCTATTGGGTATATGCGCGTGCCGGAGAGACAGAAAGTGAGAAATCACTCTCCAGGGAGGAGGACCATGCCATAATCCCTTCTCCTCCATTCTCCTCTCAGGATTTTGGGCATGCACACACATGCCCAGCATGAGTTTAAGCCTCTGGCTCCAGGACTCAAACTGCAGTTGACCATGTGGGGAGTCAGTCCAGCAATGTAACCATTCTGCCACGTGCTGGTCCCTCCCTTTCTTTTTTTTTTTTTTTTAAAGAATTATTGATTTAAATATTGATTGATTGATTGATTGGTAGAGAGGTTTTTGCTATAGGGCACGTGCACTCACCAGAAAGACAGAGAGAGACAGAAAGTGAGAAATTACCCCCCAGGGGGAATGGCCACACCACAATCTCTTCTCGGGATCTTGGGCACATATGCACACGTACCCAGCGTGAGTTTAAGTCACCGGGTCCAGGACTTGAACAGCGGCCAACTACATGGGCGTCTAGCAACATAGCCATTACATCATCTACTGGTCCCAATTTATTATTATTATTATTATTTTATTTGCTGTAAGGCACACTCACTTAGCAGAGAGAGAGGGAAGTGAGAAAGCAAGATGCCAGGTCCAGGACCTGAACCACAGTCAGCCGTATAGGAGTCCAGAGCCTTAACCACCACATCACCTGCTGTTTTAAAACCCCTTTTATGAACAGACCCTGGAAACTTACCTTGCATTTCAAAAGGTACCTCTTCCGCTAACTTCTCCATTGGCCCAGGACACTTTTTTTCTTCTGCTAGACTGTGAGAGCCAGCAGGAGGCCTGGCAGCCCATCTCAGGCTTCCGTATATACAGATAAGAACTAGGCCCAGAGAGAGAAGACAGGTACTATTCCTAAGATTGCAAAGCTGAGCCTAGAATAAAGGCTGTATGGATAGTAAAGGAGCCGAAAGATGCCATACACTGTGGATTTCACATTTTTCAGCAAAGAAAGGCTTGCGCTTACTAGATCCACACTCTGTGGTTTAAAGACAGTCATGTGAGCCAGCAGGTGGCATAGTGGTTAAGACATTGGACTCCCACATGGCCAACTGCATTTCAGATCCTGGACCCAGTGGCTTGAAACTCACACCTGGCATGTGTGCATGCATGCCCCAAATCCCAAGAGGAGAATGAAGGAGAAAGGATTGTGTCATTACCATCAGCTCCGGGGGTGTAATTTCTTCCTTTCTTTCCAGCAAGCTCATGAACCTTAGAGCAAATAAATAAATCAATAAAAACAAAAACAAAAACGTCTCTAAAAATAAATAAATAAAATACAATCATCAGTCCACTATACAACATTAAAAAAGCTTAAAGAATACAGAAACATTCAGTCCATGACATGTACATGTACACGTAGCCTGGGTTATTTCAACCACCTTGTGAGTTTCTTACCCAGCCTTGCAAGGTTGGAGCCAGATAAAGGACACAGCTCCCCAGTCTGCAGCAGCCCTGGCTGTAGTTTCCAGTCAAGCGTTGTGTGTGGTGTCATTCTCATATGCTAGCCACAGGCCCCTTTGCTAGGGGAGGCAGTCTGGTAAAGGACCTAGGTCCCTGCTCCATATCAGTTCTTGATTCTCCTGC
>NW_006160040.1:652502-654063 GCF_000334495.1 Tupaia belangeri chinensis | reverse complement strand
TGCTTTTGCTTTCAGCCCCACGCCCATGCCTTTGCCTTTCAGATACTCCCCACTGCACAATGTCAAGTTGCCAGAGGCAGATGACATCCAGTACCCGTCCATGCTGCTCCTCACCGCTGACCACGATGACCGCGTCGTCCCACTTCACTCCCTGAAGTTCATCGCCACCCTTCAGTACATCGTGGGCCGCAGCCGGAAACAAAGCAACCCCCTCCTCATCCATGTGGACACCAGGGCGGGCCATGGGGCAGGGAAACCCACAGCCAAAGTGATAGAAGAAGTCTCCGATATGTTCGCATTCATAGCACGGTGCCTGAACATTGACTGGATTCAGTAAATGGGATTTTCTGCTCCCTCCTGACCGACAGAGAAAACCTCAAGGGCTTTCACCCCATTCCACCTGAGAAACCACCAGGCATAACGCTTCCCCATGTGAACACTGCTCCTGCGCTCAAGAACTGCAGTGGAACAGAACTGCCGTGGGAATTTTATCTTTTTTAGGCTTCTCCTTTTTAGCAAGCCCTTGGTGTTTCTTTTTCCAATTTGTCCAGGCAACACTTAAAAAAAAAGAAAAAGAAAAAAAAAGGCATGTTTGGGTAAATAGCTAAGTGGCAGCGGACGCCTCGTGAATCCTAGAGTGCTGAGTTAAGGGCACAGCCCCACATACTTCGGATAGAACACCTCAGCGAAATTTGCTTCTATAACCATAACCTATATATCTTTAAGTAAATGTGAGACCTGTTCTCATGAGAAAGACTTCTTTGCAACAATAATAAATGATATTTAAGAATGGAGGCTTTATCTCAGGTTCCTTTGTGTCGAGGGACACTCTAGAAATGCAGCTATAGGAATGAGGCATGCACCTTTTTACAAGATGGTTTCTAAACAGTTAAGTCCCAGAATGCTAGCACTGAAAAGATGAGCTCATCCTTTCTAGCTGCCTTGTCTGGGTGATGAAGCAATTAGAGGTGGCTTTCTTAAAATGGACTTGCTCAGGTGATCACCTGGTCTGGGGCTCTTTTGATTTGGAAGCCTCCTCTTAAAAAAATCACTGGTCTGGAGCATTCCAATTATTTACCTGTCTGTGTATCACTTCGGTTACAAAGTATTCCTGCAGACCAGAGTATGGATATGAAACTAAGAAACCACGTGAGTAAACTTTTCAAACAGATGCATTCATCTAAGCTTACTGAAATTGCAGTACTTCCCAAGCTGTTTCTCCCCCATACACCACTTCCTGGAAATAGTCACACTTACAAAGTTTTGGGTTGCCACCCCCGCTCTCAAATGAATGTTGAAGAGGAAAAGATCACAGGCCAGCTGTGGCCCAGCAGTAACACAGCGCTCCCTGATGCTGAAGCTGCACAGGAAGGCCCCATTTCACTTCCCGAGGTCGCCCCATACATACTGGATGCCCACGTGCCTGTGATCCAAGCTGGCTGTGGGTGGATCAGGGGCATGAAAGACCTTGGGGTCTCTGTCTGTCCTTCCTCCTTCTCTCATGAAATAAATAAGCAGACTTTAAAAAAAAAAAAAAAAAAAAAAAAAAACTTTCATGGTA
>NW_006160040.1:633550-652335 GCF_000334495.1 Tupaia belangeri chinensis | reverse complement strand
GCAATGAAAAAAATAAAACGACTTTAAAAAAAAAAAAAAAAAAAAAAAGATGAATTTCATGGTACATAACTCATACTTCAGTAAGGTTATTCAAACAAACTAAGTGAAGTAAGGAAAAAAATGAGCAGGGACTGGCTGAGCACCATCCAGGAATAGCCACCTGGAGGACTGCAATGTCAAGTAGGAGAGGCAGGTGACAGGGAGCAGTTGAGATAAAAGCTTGCATATCAGGCTTGGGCAAAGACAGCAAGGGCTGTTTTGAGCAGCCATCCCAGTGTCAGGGTTCAGGTCCCAGGCAAAGCTGTCCTCCCCCTCTCCTGAGTGTGCCGCTCCTGTAGATCAGACGTCAGGTCTGCTGATACCATGTCCCAGGAATATGTCCTGAATCCACCTCGCCAGCTTCACTCTGCTCCGGAGCTCAGAGCACGCCACAGACACTTGACTGCAAAGCTGGAGAAATAGGCAGAGAGAAGCAAAGGGAGGGAGGCTCCATTTAACACTGGGTAAATGGCCATGAAAGCTCCTCCCTGCTGAGAAAGAAAAATTCCTCGGCCATTTTATGGAAGTTTTTAGTGCCAAGTAACTCTTGGAATGGTAAAACAAAGTATCTTGTAATGTAATATATGATTTAGAAAGTGATTCGCAGTTAGCTGACAATAAAAACTGCATAGATTGGACATCTCTGAGCCAAAATTCAATATGCTCCAAAATCCAAAATTTTTGAACATGATGCCATGAGTGAAAAACTCCCCACCTGACCTGTGTGACAGGGTCCAGCAGCATGCTGTGATACAAAACATTATACCTCCAGGCCATGGGTCTAAAGCATATACGAAATATGAATGACTTTTGTGTTTAGACTGATGTCTCATCGCAAAGCTACCTCACTGTGTATATGCAGATATCTCAAAATCCAAAAATCAGAAACCCAGTACACTTCTAGTCTCAAAGGATACTCAACCTGTACTATAGTCTAGCTCCAAAGTATTAAAGGATAAATGTCAAAGGAAAAAGCTTCCAGCCACTTTGAAGAGAGATGTTAACCTATAAACAATGTCCGACTCAAAATGTAACAACCCTCAATTCAGGGGGAATGATAGACGTTAACATAGGTAACACACTTCCCCCTGGACATTTCGGTATTGACCCTACGATTGGCATTCCAGGGGACCATGTAGGTCTCAGTCTCCCCAGAATATGGAGGAACCTCAACACCAGAAACCCCTCGGGTTTGTCCCTGCTCTGGTCCTTCCTCAGAGTATAACATTCCCTGTAAGTCACGCGAAACAGTTGCATAATGCAAATGTCTGAAGAGGGAAGGTGGCTGGTGGGGGTTCATCATCTGTTAACATTGCGCTTGACTTGACTTTGCTATGTCCTAGTGAATGGCAGGGCCATGAGGGATGGCCCTTGGGTGAAGTGAATTTAAGGTTACTTGGTGAGGGAGACAGTGGTCAAAGTAGGGAGGTAGGTGCTGGGAAGGTATGATTCCAGAAGGGAAAAGAAGGAGCAGGTATATTGCAAGACAGTTTGCCTGCCTCTCACTCCTGCTCAATAGCTCAGGCCAAGAGTACCACTTCATGGCCTCACCTGTCACTCGGGGGTCTACAGCAACCCCACAATGACAAGAGCCTTGGCTAAGAGCTCTCACAAAGAGGTGGAGAAGCAGAGATTTTGCAGCTTGAACCAGTCCTCATAGAGGGTAAGGAAAATTATTAGGCACACAGTAACCAGAATGAATTCATGTATTTTTTTTTAATATAAAATGAATGTTCTTTCTACCTTTTTTAAACTTTGTAATTAGATATAGAAAAGTTGCTGAAATACTGCAGTACAGAATTTCCCTGCATGCCCTTCACCCGCATTCCCCTGATGTTGACATCTTCTATAATCTCAGTACACTAGTCCTCCTATCAGTTTCCTGGGTAGCAAACCTAAGCACTGTGTGGAGAAGGCTCAGTTTTTTAAGCAGATTCATGTTGCTAAGATAATAACAGAGCAGTTCCCCAATCACTGTGGAAGATATGTATTCTGAGACCCCAGTGGGTGCCTGAAACCACAGATAGTACCAAAACCTGTATTTACCCTGCTTTTTCCTATAGATACATACCTGTGATAAAGTTTAGTTTATAAAGTAGGCTAAAAGCTCAAGAACAATAACCAGGTGTGTGTGTATACATATATATATATTTATTTAAAAGTACTAATAACCATAGTCCACCATGACTACTCTTGGGCTTTGGGGCCATTATTAAGTAAAATAAAGGTTACTTGAACAGAAGCACTGAGTACTGTGACAGTGGACCTGGTAACCCAGTCTGCTAAGGGACTAGGATGGGGAATACAGGAAGGATATGATGAACTAAGGGATGATCCGCATCCTAGGCGGGACAGTGCAATGGCATGAAGTTTTACCATGCTACTTCGAATGGCACACAGTTTAAAACTTAGGAATTATTTCTAGAATTTTCCACTTAATGTGTTCAGCCTGCAGGGAATCACAGATAACAGACCATGGGAAGCAAAATCCAGATGAAAGGAGACCACTGTACAATTAAACTATTGCTGACGTAGTGCTATGAACCAACCTGTACACCTTACTTACATTTCTTAGCTTTCCCACTAAACGTGCTGATTCTGCCCGCGATCGCACATTGCACTTAGCTGTGCCATCTCTCTACACTGCTCCAGAGTGTGACAGAGCCTTAGTCTTTCCTTGCCCTCCAAGTACACTGACTCCTTTGAAGAAGAACAGTCAGTCATTGTGTAGAATGTCCCTCATTTTGAGTTTGTGTGATGTTTTCTCATAACTAAACAGGTAGTACATTTTGGGCAACAATATCCCAGATAGGAGATTGTGCCCTTCTCAGTGAGTCCGTACCAGACCTGTGGTTTGTCTGTTGAGGTTAATTTGGATTGTGTGGTTAAGGTGGTCTCTTCCTAGTTTCTCCATTACGGAGTGATGTTTCTCCCTCATGAAGATGATCTTAAAACTTAATATTTTGCCTACCTTAACAAGCATATTTAAATGCGAACTTTCAGAAAAGTAATTGAGATTAGATTAGAATAAAAGATGTATACAAATTGGGGCCAGGTGGTGGCATAGTGGTTGTGTAATGGACCACATGGAGAAGGGCTGAGTGCTCGTCCAGGTAGCACCCCGAGCATGCCGGCCACAGGAGCGTATTCCCGTGATCCGGGACTGCTGAGACTAGTAGATCACTGGGGGCCCCTGTCTCCCTCTCTCTGTTTCTCTTTGTCTTTCTCTCTCATGAAAGAGACAAACTTTAGGGACCAGCAGTTAGAGTAGCGGCTATGTCGCTGGACTCCTATGTAGTCGACCAGGGTTCCAGCCCTGGACCCAGCAGCTTAAACTCAGGGTGGGTGCATGTGCGTGTGTGCCCAAGATCCCGAGACAAGAATGGAGGAGAAGGGATTGCAGCATGGCCATCCCCTTTGGGGCGGGGTGTGATTTCCCACTTTCTCTATCTCTCTCTGTCTTCCTGGCCACTGCACGCGCCCTATTGCAAAAACCTCTCCAAAATAGATAGATAGATGATAGATAGATAGCAAATAAGATCAGGTCACTGCCCACTTTGAGCTTCCATGGTGTCCACTGCCCTGAGGCAGAGATGGTCTCTGCGGCCAAGTCTGGAAAGGGCCCTACAGGATGAAACAGAAGAAAATGACCCTTGAAGTAGCAGGACAAGTTCATCTCCTAGCTACAAATTAGAATCGCCTGGGAGCTTGTTCAACTCTAAATCCAGGTGCTGTTCACAGGGATTCCGGAGGTTCGGAGGCAGTAGGAACTCAGGGTCTGCACTGTAGTGAGCTCCCAGGACACCTGATGTGGAGGTCAGCTGAGAAACCACCGACAGAACACGCCCAAACTGTGTGTTCTGATACGGGTTCTCAGGGGGAACTAGGAGCACTTGCTACTCTTTTTTTCCAACTTTCTGTAAGGCTGTTTCGATTCTGCTGTAATATATTAATGTATCTAAACTTATTTAAAATTACATAATACTAAATAGTTGTGTGTTTTTTTAATCAGCTAAATATGAGTTTTCAGCATCTTTTGTTGAATTTGCACACATGGGGGGGAGCTTTAAAAAGTTCATGCATATTAAATTTTTTGCACCAAAATAAATTTATACCCTAATTCCATTATTCCACAAATTTTTTGAAGTTTCCTCCTATTATAAAAATGTTCTTCTTCTTAAGAAAAGTGCTTGTTTCATTTTCTATGCTCCATTAAACTCAACTTCCTGGTGATGTGGATGTAATCTTTCTGGGGTCATGATACAATGTTCTATTGTCCTATTTTAAAGATTCCAACCACTGTGAGTACCCAGCAAAGGCATTTACCAAACTCTGGTCCCATATTTTAACACTTAGGTCAGTGGGCTGGCCCTTTAGCACAGTGGTTTAAGGAGCTGGATCCCACTTAGCTGACTGCAGTTCAAATCCTGGCTCTAGCAACTTGTGTAATGCACCAAGTATGAGAGCATGCACACCCAGACTCCTGATGTGAAGGAGAAATGGAGGAAAGGGGATCGAGGCGTGACCCTGTGCTGTTGTTGTTTTCAGTCTGATCGTTCTAACATCCCTGCTATGTCTGGGATACTATGTCTTGAGTTACTTTTAGTATGACTTGTCATTTCTTTCTTGATCGCCAGACATGATGTCTGAGGTAAAAGAAACTACCCTAGTGGTCCCTTTGGAACGCAGTGGTAGAGTACTGAGGGGAGGGAAAGCATTCTCCAGTCCTATGATTCGGTCTCAGTCCCTTCATGAGACTGTGCCTCTGGACAGGGACCTCCACAGCGTTTCTCAGCCTCTCTGTCCTCAGTGCAGGATGACTGGAGAGGGAAGGAGTTGGGTATTTCCTTCTCACGTGAAAGGCTAGAATAACGAGTTGGTGGTTTCCTCCTCCAAAGGTCAGTTAGGCTCTGATAATACTGTAGCAGGTTAGGTTCAGGTTAACTAATTTCTTCTGAGGGTGGGCTTTGTTAAGAACAAAGTGTCCTGATTTATTTTAAAATGGTACCTTTTGGTGGGGCCAGCAGATGGGTAGCAGTTACATTGCTGGACTCCCACATGGCTGACTGCTTTTTGAGACCCATACCTGGTGGCTTGAAATTCACACCAGTTCACACCAGGTGCATGCATGTGTGCCCAAAATCCCAGGAGGACAGTGGAGGAGAAGGGATTGCAGCAAGGCCATCCCTGCAGGGGGATGATTCTCATTTTTCCTCTCACTGTCTCTGTTTCTGCTCTCCCCCCGCCTCACCCCCACGTGCCCTAAGGCAAAAACCTCTCAAAAAAATGTTCCTTTTTCCCTCTCTGCCAAAAAGCATGAAGGGATTTTTCTCTGATCTTTTCTGTGGGAACCTGCTCGAGCTCCTGGAAGATAAATCTCACTACACTGTGGGGGGCCCTCCATGGAGTTTAATGTCTGAGTAATCTACACGGAACCTCTAGTGACTGGTCAGTTACAGCCCAGGTTTTCTTTCCCTGGCCCTGGCTCCACACCGTTTCCACTTGGGAATCTGCTTCAGTAAGCCATGACTCCTGCCTTCACTCATTTTTCTACTCTTGGGGACAGCAGTTACTGTGTGTGTCCTCCCTTCTCTTTCAGATCCAAAAAGTTCTTGACTTTTCAGTCTGTCAGCGTTTACTAGGATCGAATGGTGACTTCCAAGCTCTTTACATCTGGACAGAAACTAGAAGTCTACAAATGTATATATATTTCTTCATTGTCAAGAAAAACTAAACATACATTATGACATGATTAAAAGATGAAGTCTCTTGTAAGTAGTATTTTTTTCTATGGGTTAATTAGGAAAATGCAGATATTGGGATAAGAACTTCATCACAGGGACCAGCAGGTGGCATGGTGATTGAGGCGCTGAACACTCCCACATGGCTGACCATGGTTCAAGTCCTGGACCTGGTGACTTGCTTTCTCACTTCCTCTCTCTCCCTCTCTCTCTCTCTCTCTCTCACTCTCTCTCTCTCTCTCTGTGTGTGTGTGTGTGTGTGTGTGTATCTGGTCAAAGTAAAATAAATGAATGAATAGATAAAATTTAATAAATTCTTTAAAAAAAAGAATTTTTTCACAAACTCTGACCATATACAAAAGAAAGAAAAACTGAAAATGAGCAAAGCACCGTGGATTTTGAAATGTCAATATTCTGTTGTGTATTACCTTTGGAGTTTGGAGTCTAAGATGTGAATCAAGTAAGTGCAAAATGAATGAGTCATAAAATCTGCTGGAAGAACTAATCGGGGGTTTCCCCAGTAGCCAATTTTATACTGTGGAACTTTTCCCTTGGGATTACTACAGCATTTTTATTAAAAGGTGATTGATTGAGTCATTACCACAGGGCCAAACCATACTGCATTTTGTTTGGAGTATGCATCTTGGAAGAATTATAAGTATTTTGTTTAAATTAAATGAGACGTCTAAAAATAGAAGTCTGAAGAAGGAAAACAAATCAGAGCAGCAGAGGACGGGATTCCAAGCACCTGGGATGAACCTGGGAGGTCGAACACTGAATTTAGCCCCCAGTCTACTAGCCCGTGGATGAGGGTGGGTAAATGCCGTGCATCTCAGAAGCCCCAGCTTCTTCAACCACAAAAGAGAAAAACTATTTACCCCCAGAGAGCTATTCTATAATACATGGATTGAGTGAGTAACTTTCATGACTGAGGACGCTCCTTAAACTGGTTTCCCTCTCCATCCCCTCCAGTGTCCATCCCCTCCTGCAGAGTCATGGTCAGGTCTGTGCCCCTCCTTGGTAATGGGTGAGGTTCAACAGGCCCATCTGTGTTCCTGCCGGGGTCGGCATTCTGTCATCCCCCACCTGGCTCCATTGTGTCACTACTTCCTACTCAGCAGCTTCTTCTCCCTGACCTGAAGTTCCAGATAGTCCTGTCCAGAATTTCACAGTGAGGCCTTTGCAGACCTCTTGTCCCCTCACGCCTCCTGCAAGCTATGGCCAGCTGGGAGCTCTTGAAGCCCAGTTGTCAAGCCAACCTCTCCTGCAGGGATGCACCAGGACTAATGTGCTAACTGGCAGATACTGCCATCCTCCTCCTGGATCCAGTGCAAGTCAGGGTACAAACCTCTTTGCTTTCATCATTTCCTTTGTGTCCGCCTATTCATCCCAAAAAGGAGAGGTCAAAACACATGTCCCATTGCCCGCCACTCCCCCTCCCATTTTCCCTTTCACCTCCACTGCCCTATGTCAATACACGATCCCCTCAGTCTCTGACATTTACTATGGTCTCGTCCACCAGGACTGCTCATGACAGGTGATTTAAAAATTCTCTTCACAAAGCTTGCCTTTCCAATATGCCTATGAAGACCCAGGTCGCCTATTGCTAGATCACAAAGACTGAATAGTAAATCTTTCTCCTTGTATTCCTGTTATTGACAATCCTAATTGTCCTCCTAAGGAAAGCCAAATATTTCTGGTCTGAAAATGGTAATCTGTATTTTTAATAAATTTCAAAGAACATTCTTCAGAATGCCATGCCTCTCCCTGTCAGTCTCTCTCCACCTCACACTTCCTCCCTCTTAACTGAACAGACTTAAAACATTCTCCTAAAAAGAAAAACTAGGAAGTTGGGGGAAAATAAGAGAGAAAAGGACTAGTTGAGGTTGAAACAAGTCATTGTGGCTTTATTTTTTTTTATTTATTTTTTGAGAGAGACAGACAGGCACCCCCAAGAATCCACCCTTGGTCCCCACTGGCCCAGATCACAGGCACATGTACCATGTATGTCTGGTTCGTACAGAAAGGTGCAGGATGAGAACCCAGGACCAGAACACAAGACCATGCAGCTCCTGTATTACCACATCCGCTGCTGCCTTCAGGTCATATGCATCTCCTACGACAACTGAATCCAAATCGTCTCCTTACCTATGAATACTATTTCAAAAGGCAAGGCATTCCCTGATATAAGAACTTCACAACAGATCTTCAAACCTCTCATAGCCGCTGAAAGTTCTTTTGCTTTGCTAATAGTTCTTCACCACTGCCAAAAGATTCTGCTCATTTTCAATCACAGTTCTATGAAATATTTCTTAAAGTTCCTTAAATAGATTTTTTTAGAGGTTTTTGCTGTAGGGCGCATGTGCTCACCAGAAAGACAGAGAGAGACAGAGAGACAAAGCAAGAAATCACCCTCCGCCCCTGCGAGGGGATGGCCATGCCACAATCCTTTCTCCTCCATCCCCTTCTCAAGATCTTGGGCACGCACACACACGCACCCGGCATGAGTTTAAGCCACCAGGTCCAGGACTCGAACCATGGTCGACTACATGGGAGTCCAGTGATATAGCCATTTAGGGACCAACTGCTAGTTCCTAGACATTTTATTCAGTCCTCTTAGAGCACAATGCTTAGGCATTGCCGATTCTAAGTCAGGGTCCTTGCATTCCTGGAAAGCGTGAGGGAGCACAGGGGTTGCTAGCGACCACATCATGAGCTGTCACACGATGGAAACTATGACTGAGACACAAAGTGCTCTGAAGCCCTCAATCAAAGGTCAGGAAATGCCTTCACAGTAGTTTTACAGCCAGTGCAGGAGCAGATGCTATGGGTTTGAGTTCTCCTAATGATTACTAATAAAACTGCCTTGGACGGAACCATCATGGCCGAAGTCCATCGGTTTCTCATCAAGTCCATTGGCTAACAAGACCCTCAGACTAAATGGTACTGCTCTATGCCAGGCTTTGTTAGAAATTGGATGGAGGACAAGAGCCAGGAATAGCCTACAATGGCCAGCATAGCAATCTGCCACAGTTCTGTGTGGTGTTCTCAGTTGCTGATTGAGACTGGATGCCTGCTTTGGAAACAAGTTAAGTGGGGGATAAAGTTGCTATTGTACCATGAAATTGAGACAGCACTCTTTATCCCCAGGTCTTTTATCCAGAAGGAAGGCAGAGACTGGTGACAGGTAGAAGAAGAGCCTAAGGAAATAAGGAGAGCTAGCAAAGATTAGTTGTAAAAACAATAGGGTAGACTGGCCCCATTGCACAGTGGTTAAGTGCAGTACACTGCAAACTAGATCCCACATGACCTTTGCAGGTTCAACTCCTGATTCTAACAGCTGAGAAACATGTCAGGTGTGCAGCATGCCCCAAATCCTAACAGGATGAAAAAATGGAAGAAGGGAGATTACAGCATGACCACGCCCAAGTGGGGAGTGCTTTCTCTCTGTCTCTCCAGCAAGGACATACAGTCTCTGACAATTACAGAAAGAAAAAATAGGGAAAATATTTGAAAAACTGGAGACGACTGACTACTAAATATTAGAGCCAGAAGTAGTCACGTATTTGATAAACCTGGGATAAGTCCTTGAAAGGAGATGACAAAGTCAAGAACTACAAGGCCTTTTTGGAGGGAAGCTACAAATATGATAGGAGAAATTAGATTTTAGAATAAGCAACCCAAATATTCATTGGCAAAGTATTACTAGGAATCTAGAAATTAAAATAGACCTACTTTAATCAACATTTAAAGAACTCACATTTCACATCATGTGTTGGGTGCTGGCAGAGCCCTATCAGTGACCAGGGCACAGCTCTAGGGCTGGAATGTGCCACTGTCCTATCATCTGACAGCAAGGAGCAACGTGCTCAGGAAGCGCTTGTCCAAAGTCTACAGGAAGGCAAGTCAAGGGCTTGGCTGGTGAGACTCAGCCAAGTCATTGAAGGAAGGGGATGCTGATTCTGGATATTTTATGTTTCCGTACACATGAACAAATCAGTGTTCTGGTTTGCCATGAACCATGAAGAATCTGAAGCAAGTCAACAAGCTAAAATGCAAAACCACAAACGAAAGCGTAGAAGGGAATGTTATTGAGGAGGTATGAATGAAAGCTAGGCCGGTGATAATGCTCGGCCCACATTGTGAATAGAAAGCATATGAAGAAAAAAGTATCTGACACAAAATAAAGTACAAAGAATAAAATGCCAACTGTAAATGTGAATTTTTATTACAAGAAAGCAAGGCAAAACTTGAAGTAGTTTTTGTTGGTGTTTACTTTCTCTGTATTAGCTCTACGCAGCTCATAGGAACAGGAGCCACAGATGTTCCCTTACATAAAATGGTAGAGTATTTGCATGTTATGTACGTACCTCCTCCTATATACTTCCACTCATCTCTAGATTACTTGATACAGTGTCACGATGTGTAATAGTTATTATACCATATTGTTAGGGAGCGATGACAAGGAGAAAAGTCTGTATACTCGGTACAGACCCAACCATCCTAGGCCTCACTATTGATAATAGTCCACATCCCCAAAAACCAAATATTTTCCATCCCCTGTTGGCTGAACCTGCAGATGTAGGACCCATGGATACAGAATGCACAGAGACAAGGGGCTGTCTATATGGAGATGTGACGGATGAAAATCCTATGTTATGAAGATGAAGACTCAGAAAATATTTCTTCACTTTACCATCGGAAGATGTGGGTCGTTACTTGTACATGATTGCTTCTCTGTTTCATAAATTTGTTTAGGGCAGAAAATGACAAGTCTAAGTACCAAGGGTCAAACCACCTACTCCATAAAATGATGGGCCTGGAGAAATACCGGGGAGGGGAGGGAGATGTGGACAACCAGAATGACATGCCCTGGAAAAGGTCATGGTATGTGGAGCAAAGTGGAATGTCATAAAGGCCAGGAGTCTGGGACAGATAGCAAAGTATTATCCCAGAGGATAGAAATTTGATTGAGAACATCGTGAAGGACTCAAAACAACCTCCACGTAGGGCATACCACCTGTCAAGACCTCAGCTTAACATCTATAAAATAACAAAGTTATATTATGCAATCTTGGACATCAGATTCAGCCTGAAAATGTCATTATCGAATCATATTTAAGAACCTGCAGAAAACAGAAGAATTAGGCCAAAGCAGAGTTACCCATTGAAATGCCTTATATGACAAACTACATTAAAACCAGTAAAGATCGCCAGTCCCCAGGTAGCCGTTGAGCAAAAAGAAAACAAACAAAAATAGCAGATTATTTTCTCATAAAAGACTTTCTGGATTAGATTCTATGAAACTGTAAGGAGAGGTAACTACAAATGCAAGGAAATATTGATGGGAAGGAGAGAAAATGAAGGGAAAATAAAATAATTTGAGATCTTATATGAACAGTCTTTGAAAATTTCATGAAAATGTGTATAACAAACATTGTGCCTGGATGTCAAAATTTTTGGCATCAAAATAAACCTGTACTTGGGAACCAGCAGTTAGCATAATGGCTGTCGCTGGACTCCCCACGTAGTCAACCACGGTTCGCGTCTCGGACCCGGTGGCTTAAAATTCACGCCGGGCACGTGTGCATGCGTGCCCCAGATCCCAAGAGGAGAATGGAGGAGAAGGGATTGCGGCGTGACCATCCCCCCTGGGGGCTGATTTCTCGCTTTCTGTCTCTCTGTCTCTCTCTGTCTGTCTGGCGAGCACACGTGCCCTATAGCAAAAATCTCTCCAAAAAAAAAAAAACCTGTACTTTACTTCCATTTTCCCATGAACTTGTTGAAGACCCCTTGTATTTAAAATAAATCCATACTTAGTATCTTTTAAATTTTCATTGGGGTAGGGGTAAAATAAGAAATGTAAAAACTGTTTCATAAATTGAAAGAAAATGTTGCAAGCACAATTTCAAAACACTTCATGTTTTTGTTATCCTTTAATTCGCACAGTTGAGCATAGGTTTTTTTGAATTCCCAGTGTACTCAGCTTCTTCTTGGGGATGTGTGTATACATGCTACAGAAGCAGTTGATCACTGAAATCTGAAGTGGACCCTTAAGACATTATGACAAAATAATAATCTTTCAATAACGGTGGTAAAAATTTAGGAGGGCCAAACAGCTCCAAATGCAGAGAAGAGCAAATAACAGTTAAGATAAAAGAAGAATCTAAATTTTCAGTGTCTTTTAGGTCATCATTAATTTGAATATTGATGTAAGTTTGTGATAGGTTTAGAAAACTCTTAAAAATCTCTCATGCTTTCATCAAGACTACAGAGCTGGAGAGAATGAATTTCAAAACTGAAATCATCATACTATGGTCAAACATCCTAGATATTTGCAAGATCAAACACTGATTTCTTGAGAACACATGCCAATTTCTGGGAATTAGAGTAATTAGTTATCTTCCTGATGCTTCTCCCTCTCCTGTCGCCTTTGTCAAAGATCATCAATAAAAAAGCACGATGGAAGTTTTCCTTCCCTGACAAGGCAGTCTGAGCTGGGGCAGTTTGCTGTCATGATGACAGGCAGCTATACCAAGCCAAGAAGTAGCCTAAATGTTTAATGAAGCAGGAAAGCCATTCTTCAGTTGCAATGCAGACCCACTAGATGGTCTGAAAAGATCACCTCTGTTTGTTTTAAACTGGAAATAGGTTGCTAAATATTTAATGCATGCCACAGTATTCAACCCTGTGAATGGCCGAACAACGGTCAGGTCATGGCTGCCTGCTGTTCCTGCAATTTCAGATTCTCTCCAGTTTATCAAAGTTTGGAAATGCCAAGATTGAAGCAAGGCATCCTGCAGCAGCAGCCTTTGTAGTGCTGTTTAAGTGGCAATTGCCACAGAAAGTCACCTACCTGTCCTGGCAAAGCAGTGTTAAGAATTAGAAGCAATCTTTCACGACAAATGGGGAGTAGGCCTACCTTTTATGGCTATTATTCAAGGGGAAGAACAACGGTATTAGAAAAAGAAGCAATCAGTAATCTTTATGATAATTATGCCGGGAAAAGAGATCTTAGATCCAGTAGATTCCATTATTATTTGTGGTATTAAATAATCTCCAGTAACTAATCCTAGTCCAAGGATATACTTTTGTGACCAATGTTATTAGAGCCAAATTTCATCTTCAGCTGATTCAGAATCTGTTGCAATAATATGAGAGTTAATGGGACTTGGACAAGGATGGCAGTAGAAGAAACGAGTCATTTACTGTCTAAATATGTGCCAAGTGACCCAAGCATAAAGCAATGCTCTGTGATGCTGGAAGCCACATGGAAACCAGGGTATGGTTCCTTGGTTGACCTGTGCACTCTGGCTACATAGACCTGTAGTTGTGATCCTGGCTGACTGAAGGTTGGGAGATGGAGACCATAGCATGAGACCCTCTTAAGAGTGCTTATCTATGTCTTTTTCTCTCTCTCATGAAAGAAATTTTTAAAAATCTAAAAAGATTAATTCCAAAATTTTTGGCTAGAGCATTTGGAATAATGTAGCTGCCATTTATTGAGAATGAAAACTAATGAAAAAAGCAGTATGAAGAGGAAATTAAAAGTATACTTTTAGACAACATTAAGTATGAGATTCTCATTAGACACCAAATCTAGATGTCTCCTAGGCAGTTGGATACACTGAGCTGTCATTCTATTGGATCATTGGAAAAATCATGAAATGTTTTTCTATGCAAAAATGCATCATGATTTTTCCAATGACCCAATAGGTGAAAAGATTCAGGATTTAAAGTAGAAATGGAATTTTTTTTTTTTTTGGTAGGGGTTTTTGCTATAGGGCCCGTACGCTCACCAGAAAGACAGAGAGAGACAGAGAGACAGAAAGCGAGAAATCACCCCCTGGGGTGATGGCCATGCTGCAATCCCTTCTCCTCCATTCTCCTCTTGAGATCTTGGGCATGCACACACACGTGCCCGGAGTGAGTTTAAGCCACTGGGTCCAGGACTCAAACTGCGATCAACTACATGGGAGTCCAGCAATATAGCCATTACACTACCTACTGGTCCCGAAATAGAATTTAATTAAATAAAATCACATGGGGAATGAAGATAGAAAATAGAGGAGTTCTGAAGACTGAGTTTCGAGGCACACCAATATTTAGTGGTTAGGAATTTGAAAACAACCACAAAGGAGATGGGGAAGGATGTCCAGTGTGTAGAGAGACAAGAGAAAGATATAGTGAAGGTTAAGTGAATAAAATGTTTCAACAAGAAAATAATTCCGTCAAATACCCCTGAGTTTTTTGTTTGTTTACTTATTTGTTTTTTAATGTGGACAGGGGCCAGCTGGTGGCCTAGTAGTTAAGGCAGCTGGATCTCACATGGCCAACTGGACACTTCAATTTTCAGATTCAGTAGCTTAAAAACACACTGGGCATATGTATGTGCATGCCCAAAATCCCAAGAGGAGAATGGAGAAGAAGGGGTTGCAGCATGCTTGGCTCCCCCTTTCTCACTTTCTCTTTCTCTCTGGTGAGAACACATACCCTACAGAAAAACAATTTTCAAATGTGGACATTGGATTTGAAAACATAAAAGTCATTGGTGACTGGAGCCAGCAGATGGCATAGAGGTTACGTCACTAGATTCTCTCATGGCCAACCCCAGTTCAAGTCACAGACCCAATGGCTTGAAAATCATGCTGGGCACATGTGCGTGCGTGTCCAAGATCCTGGGAGGAGAGTGGGGGAGAAGAGATTCTAGCATGGCCATCCCCCCAGGTGTGATTTCTCACTTTCCTTCTCACTGCCTCTCTCTCTCTCTCTCTCTCTCTCTCTCTCTCTCTCTTGCACGCACAGAAGAAATAAATAAATAAACTTTTAAAAACCCTATAGCAAAAACCTCTCTCAAAAAAGAATAAAAGGAAGTAACTGCTGACATGTATCTCTAAAGAACAGCAGAGGAAAAAGCCTAAATGTAGTGGAATTGAGAGAGAACAAGAGGGTAAACGGAATATGTGAGGTATAGAGTAATATTTCAAATAATTTGGGTTTGGGGACCAGCAGATGGATAGTTACATCACTGGACTCCCACATAGTCAACTGCAGTTCAAGTCCTGGACTTGGCGGCTTCAAAATCACACTGGGCATGTGTGTATGTGCTCAAAATCCCAAAAGAAGAATAGAGGAGAAGGGACTGTGGCATGGCCATTCCCCTCTGTGGAGGGGGTGATTTTTGGCTTTCTGTCTCTCTATCTCTCTGGCAAGTGCACGCAGCCTCTACCAAAAATCTCTCTCAAAAAAAAAAAAAAACAGTAATAATGATTTTGGTTTAATAGTAAGAAAATGGGCTGGTGACTGAACTGAGAGATGGAGTCAAGAAGCTCTTTATTGTTTTGTTCTGTTTTGAATGGGAGAGATAATCCTGTATTTGTACAATGATGGGAATAATCCAGAAGGGAGGAGAAGTTGACAATGAGGAAACAAGAGTGATGTGCCCATGGGTACACGAGAGGGTAGACTCTGTGTTCATAGGGGAGGTCCTTGCACAGGAGATAGACAGTTCAGGAGCAGTTTAGTAGATTAAATAATGGTATGTCAAACTTGTCTTTGAATTATCCTGTTTTATAAGGCTATTTATATTTTTCAGGAAGTGGATTGTATCACCTATAATACTTTTGGCTGGAAAAAAATCCCATTATTTAAATAAAAAGGGCTTAAAAAATAGGAATCGCTATAAGAATTTCCAGTGTAGATACTTCCAGGGTTTGTTCAGTAGCTCAGGAACGACCAAGGATCCAGCCTTTTCACCATTTCCATTTTCAGTCTTAGAATGTGGACTTGGTTCTTTTTGGTTGCAAGATGGCTACAGTAAATGTCATAGTATTCAACTGAAGAAGGCAAAGATGAGCATAGTAGTCAGGGTTCTTCAGAGAAAAGAACCAATGGAATATGAAGATATATTTCTAAACACATTCGCTTTTTTGTGGGGAATTAGTTTGCACTTAGGAGAAGTACATGATCTGCCAACTGCAACGAGGAGTCCCAGGAAAGCTGCTGGTGTAATTCGGTCCAAGTCCGAAGGTCTGAGAACCCAGAAAGCCAGTGATGTGGATTCTAGTTCAGAATTGAAATGCAGAGAACTGGGAGTGCTGAGAGCAAGAAAAGATTAATGTTGTAACACCAGCAATCTGGCAAGAGGGGAAGAATTCCTCCTTCTGCCTTTTCTTCTATTCAGGCCCTCACCAGATTGGGTGGTGTTCACACCTACAATGGTGAGGGTGAACTACTTTCTGAGTCCACTAATTCCAAATGCTAATCTCATCCTGAAATGCTCTTACAGACCGACCAGAAGTAGTATTTAATTTGGGCACCCTATGACCAGTCAGGTTGACATATAAAATTAAATTAAATTTCAATGCAAAATAGCACACTGATCCTCATATGTCTCTTGCTTCTAGGTAGGAAACCTTTCCCATCTAGCACTTCCCCTTTGTTCTATGGGTGAGGTCTCTGACCAATGCTTAAGTCCCTGGTTGAAGATGAGCTGACAATGTGCCCTGTGTGGTATTTTTAGCTCCTTAGTGGGAGGCCTACTCTGGCAAGGAAGGGATGAAGATTGACCTTTGGGTTGGCTATCAACAGTGCTATCCTTAAAGGTATAGGTACTAATTTTAGATAAAATGAAAACAAGTACGAATTCAAAATTTAAAAGACCAACACTAAAACACAGAAATAAAGTAACTTCCTAATTTTAGAGAAAAGTAAAGGGAAATTAAAGAAACCAAGGTTCATAGAAGGAAAGTGACTTGCGCAAGGTCAAGCATGAAGGCAGAGAGAACCAGAACTCCCAGATCTGAATGCCTAATCTCTTACTCCTTCCACAAAAACAGCACTTTGATTTATTGTTCTTAGACATATATCTCAGGTTTTATTACTACCATAAATAGTCTGTATTACACACAAGACCAGTCTCCCAACGCACTGCCAAAGGCATCTATCTGCTCTATTTTCCAGAGCACTGATACGGTTGCATTGCTTTGTCAGCACTTCGTCCCACCTTCCTTGGATCCAAACCATAGATTCACATAGTTCTCTACTATGGGCAGTCAGTGGCCAGGCAGGAGGGAGAGATGGTAGGTAGGTCCATAGAGTCGGTGCCCTTGGTGTGAGCTTTACCAGTCACCACATCACCACCACTCACCTCGTTCTCCTTGCTTATCCCCTCAAAGTCACCATTCTCTTAAATCAATTGTGTTTTCTGTTTTTCTTATGGTAGTAAAATATATGTAACTTCAAATTTACCAGTTTAAGTGTACAAGTCAGTGGCACTAAATACATTCACAATGGGACATAACACTCTCTCTCTCCAGGGATATTTAATCATTTCACACAGAAACTCTGTACCCATTAAAATGAACTCTAATTTCCTCCTCATGACCCTTTATTCTTTCTGTCTCTTTGAAGCTGCCTTTTCTAGATTCTTCATATGTATAGCATCATATGATATCTGTTATTTTGTTTCTGGATTATTTTACTTAGTATAATATCTTTGAATATAATGTCTTTGTCCATGTTGTACTATGCTTCAGGTCTTTTTTTTCTTTTCATGGTTGAGTAATATTCCATTGTATGGGTATACCACATGTTAATTATCCTTTCATCCACTGATGGGCACTTGAACTTTTTCTACCTTTTTGCCATCATATTGCCAAGACTGGAAGAATTATCTTCCTTCTTAAATTTTTAATATCCAGTTCCTACTTGTTCTTGACTTATTTCCCTACCAAGCCTCTTTACTGACCTTCCTACTTGCAACTGCACTCACTCTCACATCAAGTCTCTTCTTTCTCACATTTGATTTTTCTTTTTTTTTTTTGGTAGAGATTTTTGCCTTAGGGTGCATGTGCTCACCAGAGAGAGAGAAAGAGACAGAGTCAGAGACAGAGAAAAGAAAAGTGAGAAATCACTCTCAAAGGGGGGTTGACCATGCTAATATCCCTTCTCCATTCTCTTCCTCCTGGGATCTTGAGCACACACCTGCACACACCTGGCATGATTTTCAAGTTACCAGGTCTGGGACTCAAACCACAGCTGAACATGTGAGAGTCCAGTGACATAACTACCATGCCATCTGCTGGCCCCTCTCACATATGATTTTTGAACACCTCATCTTCCAATTCAAAAGTTAACTCCCAGTTACTTCTCAGTCCACACACTTAAAAATCACCAGTGACAATCTCCCCTACCTACTCTTTGCCCTAATCCAAATGGATTTATTTCAGTCTATTGTCTGAGTCATGCAAACCAAATACAGTTACTCCTCACTTAACAGCCTACTCGTTTAACAACTGCTCAGACTTATGACCAGTTCTGCAATGCAGGAAATCCCTTTTCTCAGTGTGTCTCAGGAATCTCCTTTGTCTTGTTTTCACAATCAGTATTCACTACACAAATCATTCATAATCATGCAAGACTACATATTTTGTTTATAGTTATCAAGTTGAAGTTTCCTTGAAACTTCATTATGAGAATAAACAAAATCAATTAGACCAGATTTAAATTATTGTGTTGCATTGTGTCTTTTCACTTTCTGGCACTTTATCCAATGTATGCATTTTGTATGGATAGAATTACATTATTCTAGTGTGGTGTCATGTGATATCTATTGAAAATGACATACCCTAAGGCACCACAAGACATCTACCTTTAAGTTCTTTCTTTTTTTCTTTTTCTTTTCTTTCTTTCTTTCTTTTTTTTTTTGGTCGAGATTTTTGGTAGAGATCTCCTCCTGGGATTTTAGGCACACATGCACATGTGTCTGGCATGATTTTCAAGCCACCAGGTCCAAAATTTGAACCATGGTCGGCAATGTGGGAGTTCAGTGATGCAACTGCTGTACCATCTGCTGGCCCCTAAGTTCCTTTCTTATTGACCACTAAATGATCTAGTTGTAGGACCACTAAGTGAGGAGTGCCCGTAGTTAGCCAATATTCATATATGATTTATCTACTTTTAAGAAGCAGATCTTTCCTTTTTTTAAAGAATTATTTAATTTTA
>NW_006160040.1:577616-631457 GCF_000334495.1 Tupaia belangeri chinensis | reverse complement strand
ATTATGATGATAATAAAAATAAAAATAAAATGTATATTGGACTCTGCCAGTTCCTGCAGCTGAAGTTGACCACATCCTTCCCCTTACTTAGCCTCAGAAATATGTGTGTGCCCACTGAGGACCATAAGTCAGCTCCCTCTATCCCTGATGCCATGGATAACCGTCCCTACACTGCCACCAGACTATGGGTCTTCATGTGGTCTCACCAAGGACAATGCCATTCTCCCTAAAGCTTCAGGAACTCTGGTGTACTTGCTGAAGACTGTGGGTTGGCTCCAGTGCTCTCTGCAACTGTGAACTACTCACCATTCTTACTAGGGCTACAGAAACTTACATGTACCTGCTAGGGGCCTTGGGCCATCTCCCTCAACGTCCAATGCTGTGGACAGCTTCCTAATCCACCTAGTAGACCATGCCCAAAACGAAACTACACCTCTACTACCACCACAAACACTTGCATATAAAACCACTAAGGCACTCCTGACACCACTGAAATTGCCTATGGCTGAAGAAATCATACAGAGATTGCACAACTACACCCATCCCAAGCCAGAAAATGAAAGTACCCTTCCCAACTAACATTATAAGGCACAAATTCAGGAAAAGGGGTCTCTCTAAGAAAGTTATTCCATAAAATTAAGAAGAAGCTACTGTTCATCTGAATGTGCAGGTATCACCATAAAAGGTTCAAGAAACATAAAAAAACGATGAAACATAGCATCTCTAAAGTAACACAATAATTTTCCAGTAACAACCCTTAAAGAGTCAGAATGCTGAAAATCTCTGAAAACTAATTAATTAAAATTAGTCATCTTTGGCCAGCAGGTGACGTAGTGGTTAAGAGAGTGGACTTCCACAAGACTGACTACGGTTTGAGTCTTGGACCTGGTGGCTTAAGCATGTCCATGTGTGCCCAAAATCCCAGGAGGAGAATGGAGAAGGAACTGTGGCATGGCCATCTCCACTAGAGAGGGATTTCTTACTTTCTCACTTACTGTTTCTCTTTTTCTGTCTCTCTCTGGTGAGCACATGTGCCCTATTAGTTAAAAACTTAAAAAAAAAATAAGGGACCTTAAAGAAACTCAACATAATTCCAGAGAATTAAGATAAATGACTCAATGAGATCAGGAGAATAATCCTTGATATAAATGAGAAATTCAATAAAGAAGTTGATATCTTAAAAAAGAAGCAAATAACAGAGCCAGTAGGTTGTGTGGTGGTTAAAGTGCTGGATCCTACAGGGCTAGCTCTGTGGTTTGAGTCCTAGACCCAGCAACTAGAAAAACATGCTGAGCACATGTGTGTCTACTTGCCCCAAATCTCAAGAGCAGAAGGGATTGTGGAGTGGTCTTCCTCCAGGGGGTGATGTCTCACTTTCCCTCTCTTTGTGTCTTTCTCCAGCAAACTCATGAAGAAAGTGAGAGACACAGAGAGAGAGGCAAAGTGAGAAAGCAAGTCACCAGTTTCGGTACTTGAACTCGGTCAGCCATGTGTGAACTTCCAGCGCCTTAACCACCATGCCACTTGCTGGCCCCAGGAAACAGATTTTTCTATCTAGTTAACATCGCTCTGATTCTCTCTATCATGCTGTGTCTCCAAAGATTCATATTTTGGAAATTTTCTCTAGTGTAATGGTATTGGAAGGTATAGTTTGCTCTAGGGCGCATGTGCTTTCTGGAGACAGAAAGTGAGAAATCATCGCTGGGGGATGGCTATGCCACAATCCCTTCTTCTCCATTCTCTTCTTTGGACTTTGGGTAGTCATGCACATGTCCCCAGCTTGCTTTCCAAGGCGCTGGGTGTGGGATTCAAACTGTGATGTCAGCCATGTACAATCTAGCCACCTTAACCATTACACCATCTGCTGCCTAAGACCTTTAAGAGTTGAGGCATGGGTGGGTGGTGACTAGATCATAGAGACATTGCCCTTATTTATGAGTTAATGAACTCTCAAGACACAGTGAGTTCTAGTTCTCATGATAAGGAGTTTGTTCCTGTAAGAGCAGGTTTTTATAAAAGAAAGATGGCTGCCCCCAAGCCCCTCTCTCTCTCTCTCTCTCTCTCTCTCTCTCTCTGCATGCATCTACCATCTTCTCTGCTTCTGCCAGCCATATTGTGATGTAATTGGCCTGATGTCAGCCTCATGTCCTTGGACTTTCCAGTCACTTAATCAGTCAAACCAACCTCTATTCTTTCTAAGTCATCCAGTCTCGGGCACTTCTGTGAGCAATAACAGAACCTCTTTACAACTGTCTCCTCAAAATTTCCTAAAACTTTTCCTTGAATGTTCATAATCACTTTCCTTCAGGGCCTATGACAAGTCCCAGTGGTCACTAATCATACTAACAGTGTTCATGGTCTTTGAAAGTGGACCTGCCTGTTCATGGAGATCTGATCCATAGAGGTAGATGGGATTAGCTGTAAATGAACACAGGGTGCTGTGCAAGAAAAACTTAGACTAGGGTATAGAAAGCATGTTTTTTATTGTGATGGTTTGATATCTTGGAGGACTTGCTGGCCAGGTAGAGACTTCCTCTCCAAGAACTAGTTAATTCCTACTGATAAATGTCCTACTATAAGCATACCTTCTTATGCAGACCAATGAATCTCAAGTTTATATCCCTTATCTTGTTTATCTAACTCTCACATACCAAGTCAATAGTCTTCCTTCCCTAAGTCAGTCCAGAGTTATGTATCATACAAGCAGAGACCACCCATATATCCCAGGCCTGTCAACATTACTCAAATTAGCTAATCCTAAACTGATTCCCATGCCCTGCCTTGCCTTTTCCATGGAACACACAATGAAGTCTCTAAGTTATGCCTTCCTTTTACTTTCTTCTGCCTTGTAACCAAACTGGTGCTTCTCTAGTTCTGTGTGACATGGCATGCCCCTTTCTCTTAGAACTGGTAAGTAATAAATTCTTCTTTCTATGGTATTAGCCTCTCTGTGTTGTCATGAGTGTTGTTGACATAAAGGGCCAGGTAAAACCAACATAGTGTTGTCCATGCAATTTGAAGGGGAGGTAGGGGAGAGCACACACTCTCTTATCATATTTGGGGAGGATTCCCACCATTAACTGATCAAAGTAGCTCACTGTGTTTAAACTCTTTGTATGAATAATGTGGCTTGTGATGAACATACTTTCCCTATGGGAGTCTAGCATTTGAGTGCATGCCAGGCAAAGGGTACCCGTGTGATCAACCTCCAGTAAAAGCTCTAGACACCGAGTAGCTAATGTTTGCAACATTTCACACATTTCCATTCACTGCTGTGGGAATTAAGTATTCATACCCTATGTGACCCCACTGAGAGAAGACTCTAGAAGCATGTGCCTGATCTCCCTAGACCTTGTCCCATGGACTTTTTCCCTTTGCTGATTGTCCTTGGTATCCTTTCACTGGAATAAATCATAGTCACGAGTTTAGCTATCTGCTGAGTCCTGTGAGTCGTGATGGCCATTCATCCAGTTCAGATGCTGTCATTTTTCCTTACAGTCAGCCTCTACACCTGCAGGTTCCCCATCTGCAAATTAGCCAGCTCAGAGCTAACTTTTTTCCTTTTACAATGATTGTGTCTGTACTGAACATGCACAGAGACTTTCCTCCTTGTCATTATTCCCTAAATTATACACTATAACAGCTATTTACATAGAATTTACATTGTATTAGGTATTATAGGTCATTTAGAGATGACAAAATATGCAGTAGGCTATAAGTAGACTGTATGTACACAGTACACCAAATTATCTAAGGGACCTGAACTTCTACAGATTTTGGTATCCACGGGGTGTGTGTGTGGGGGGGGGGTCCTAGAAACAATCTCCATGGATACTGAGAGGTGACTTTTTCTAATCAAAGTGATTCTGGTCCAGTTATCATTCACCAAGCCCAATGTATACTGTCATCATTCGCAAGGTTCCTTCCCTTCCCTTCCCTAGAATTATAGAAGTGCCCACGAGAAGCTTCAGTGTGTGGCGGCTGCTATTTCACTATGGCTTCTTTTCTTCTAGCCCAGGCATTCTGCAGTGGTGCCCATCACAGTGGGCCCCAGCTGGTCACAAGCTGACATGGGCCATCCCACTCACCCTATCCTACCCTATTTCAAAGTCTAGACAATCCAGGATGAGGTAGTTTCCATACTAGCTCCTTCTTTTCTTGAATACAACCTCCCTCCTCCCTTTCAGACAGTCGCTTTACATCCCTGTTCCTCAGATTTGGAACCTAGTCCTCAATAACTGTTAATTCCTTCCAGGAGCTAGCAATGTCAGAGCTCGAGAGTAAAGATCAAACACCCAATGTATGGGGACAATGGTGTGTGTGTGTGTGTGTGTGTGTGTGTGTGTGTGTGTTAAGGAAACAGAGGGAGAAAAAGGGGGAAAGATGGGTGAAAACTAACACTTTACTCTTTAAATCTTCTACAACAATATTAATAAAACATAAAATAAAAATTAGTTTCTCTGGGCTGGCCTCACAGCCCAATGGTAAGGAAGCTAAATCCCTCTTGGCCAAACACAGTTCAAATCCTAGCCATAGCAGCTTGAAAAATATGCCAACTAGATGTACATACATGCCTAAAATCCTGAGAAGAAGAAGTGGAGAGGAGGGGATTGTGGTATGACCATGCCCTACTTGGGAGCACTTTCTCTCTCTTTCTTTGTCTCTCTCTAGAAGCACATACACCAGACAATGAAAAAAAGCATTTCAACAAGTTATCCTGCTACAAAAACAGTGAACTTGACTTTTTTTTGTTTATTCTTTAGGTTTTTGTCATAGGGCACATGCATTCACCAGAGAGAGACAGAAAGAGGCAATGAGAGGGAAAGTGACATATCATCCCCACCCCCAGGAGAATAGCCACACCAGAATTCCTTCTTCTTCATCCTTCTTCTGGGATTTTGGGCATACATGCACACAAACCTGGCATGGTTTTCAAACTGCCAGGTCTGGGATTTGAACTGTGGTCAGCCATGTGAGAGTCCAGCACCTTAACCATCATGCCACCTGCTGCCTTCCCCCCATTTTTTAAGGAACGTTCTGATCAAAGTCATCTATTTCATAGTACCAGTCAGCCATTTCTCTTTAACATCATTTCTCTGCTACTCCCAGCAATTCGCTATTTTTCAACCTTTCTCTAATACATAATCTTCACACGGTATCTCCAGTCTATTCCTTGTTCATAATATCCACAGGCAGCAACTTCCAACAACATTTATGATTGTGAAAAGAGAGTTCTAACAGAAACAATTCTTGGCAATACAGGCATTAGTATGTGAAGATTAACAATCACAGATAACAACCACAAAAGCCTGTTTGACTTAGATAGATTTGACTTTAATTTCCCAATTCCTGTAGAGAGACTGGGCAATAAGATTTACATTCCCCTGCATCAATTCTGAAAGCCCAGGAACTGGTACCCTCTGGACCCATGGATCCATGCCCTGAGGCTTCTGGTAGGGCCATTTGACACAATGCCATTGAACTCTTTCATCTAGGCCCAAGGTGGATCTGCCTGTGCCAAACTTTTCTCTGCAGAGAACTCTGCTAAAGCTTCTAACATAGTATGAATTACAAAGTCTGATTTGCCAATAAAATAAACCAGGTCTTCGTGCTTAAGTGGCTGATCGTAGGACAGTAAAAACACCAGATAATCCTGGAGTGTCTTAGTGCCATAAAGGAAGGAAGTGCTGGAAGAAAAAAAAAATTGAAAGATGAGGCAATGTCAACGAGACACAAGATCAAACCTATAAGAGCTCCCAGTGCACGAAGCTGAAAAATTTGTGCAAGGAAATAAATAACATAGCATTGGATTATAACTCAAAGTATTATAGGAACATTTGTAAGTCCATGCTAGGATAAGTAAGTGATTGAAGAACTAAATATCAGGAAAGATATAAGTCCTTCTTACAAAGAGCTCCAAATAAATTATGTAGACATGCTGCCCTCAAGTAGGTGGAGCTTAATCCCCTCCTCCCTAGATTTAGTAACTTGCTTCAAAAGGATAGACTATGGCAAAGTAATAGCAGCCATGGCTAAAGGTTTTTGCTGGAGAAACCTAGCAAACACTACTTTGGCCAAATGATCACGGTTAACTTCACCAGTAAGTCTTTTTTTTTTTTTTTTTTAGAGATTTCTGCAAAGGTATGTGTGCTCACCAGAGAGACAGAAAGCGAGAAATCAATCCGCCCCCCTCCCCCAGAGGGCTGACCATGCTGTGATCCCTTCTCCTCCATTCTCTTCTTGATAGCTTAGGCATGCACACGCACCCAGAATGAGTTTTAAGTTGCTAAGTCTGGGACTCGAACGGCAGTCAACTATGTGGGAGTCCAGCAACATAACCATCACACCGTCTTCTGGCCCTGGGTCTTGTTCTTCATATATACCCTTTGACGTGATGTGATGAGAATGCTATTTTACTTCTGTACTACTCATCCCTCTAAACCTTTAACCCAAGAGAAAACACACAAACCTACAGGTGAGAGGCAAAATATAAAATGCCTGACCAGTACACTTCAAAACCATCAAGGTCACCACCAGCCATGGTGGTAGAAGAAGTAGGGTGCCAGCCTGCAATGCTGGAGCTGCACAGAAGGCCCAGGTTTGATTCCCATACCAATCAAAACAGCTGAACACAGCAATGCCTGTACTCCTAGCTAACTGGAAGGTGGGGTGGGAGGATCAGGTTATGACAAGACCAAGCCAAAAAAGAAAAGAAAAAAATCCAACCAAACAAAAACAGTCTTTCTCTGAGGCCAGCAGGTGATCAAAGTGCTAGACTCCCACATGGGCGACTGCAGTTTGAGTCCCAGACCTGATGTCTTAAAAATCATGCTAGGTATGTGTGTGCACTTGCCCAAAATTCCAGAAGGAGAATAGAGGATAAGAAAGTGCAGTGTGATCCTCTCTTGTGTGTGTGTGGGTGGGTGGGGTGGGGGGGGGGGGGGGGGGGTTATTCTTCACTTTCCCTCTCACTAACTCTCTCTGGTGAGCATATGCACCCTATGACAAAAACCTAAAAAATAAAATCTCTCTCTCTCTCTCCTTCCCCTCAAATAAAGAAATAAATACATTTTATAATACACACACACACAGACACAGAGTCATGAAAAACAAGGCAAGAATAAGAGACTGTCACAGACGGGAGGAGAATAAGGAGACATTATAAGTATATGCATGTGGCATCCTGGATGGAACCTGGAAACAGAAGTACAATAGTGGGAAAGTTACTGAGCCTGAATAGGGTCTGTAATTGAGTTAGTAGTATTCCAGTGTTAATGTCTCAGTTTTGTCAAATATGTCATGGTTATGTAAGATGTTAACATTAGAGGACGATGGGACCAGCAGATGGTGTAATGGTTACATTACTGGACTCCCACGTAGTCAACTATGGTTCAAGTCCTGGATCCTGTGGGTTAAACTCACACTGGGCGCATGTGCGTGCATGCCCAAGATCCTGAGAGGAGAATGGAGAAGAGATTAAGGTGTGGCCATCCCCCCTGGGGAGTGATTTCTTGCATTCCACCACTGTCTCTTTCCAGTGAGCGCATGCTCCCTATAGCAAAAAACTCTAAAAACAAAACAAAATATTAGGGAAAGCTGATAAATAATACATAGGATATATATATACACACACATATATATGCATGTGTGTTTGTATATATTTCCACTCTAAAAGTATTCCAGAATAGACATGTTCATTAAATAAATAAGCGTGTGTATAAAATAAATGAATATATATACATGTGTTTATATATATATAGAGAGAGAGAGAGAGAGAGCACACAAGCGCATGTAATGGCACTGACTCAAGCAAATCAAAGTGTTCTCTCTACCCTAGTGTTTCTGTTTTCTTTATTGTAAACTTGCCTTGCCTGGAAACTGAAACTTGATTCCTTAAAATCAAACAGGGTAAGTGTGTCTGGAAGAGAGCCTTCTCCTGGTGAAATAAAATGAGGATTATAGGAACTCTTTCAACCTTGTGAGCAGAGGTCATGACTCCCTGGGACAGCATCTGCCAAAAATGAGTCACTAAGAGTCCTCGGGTCGGCGCTGAGACAGCTTCATCCCAGTCTTCCGTAATTAACAGTTTGCTTCAGCGCCATAATTCAGCACAAGGGAAACCACAAAGGCGCCTGCAGCCTCTGCCATTACGAACTGCTAGTGAATGTGTCACTGCAGCTATTAACACTTCTCAATTGTGATCTTTGGTAATTAGTTTATACTCCAACATCACCTTCACTTTTCACTCGAATTCTTTCTAAAGCTTTCTTGCAGCACAGAATATTTGGATTCATTTTATCTGCAAAGGCAAAATTTTTTCAAATATTTTAAAACAGTGGGGTGAATTCTTGAATATATATTTGAACATGTGTGTGTGTGTGTGTACAGAGAGAAAGCCATCTCTTTCACAAAAGACAAGAAAATGGAAACGTGATAATAATATTACCTAATTTTATATTTGCAACACAGTTTCATATACCTAAATCCATCCTACCATAACCCGATAAGGTAGGCAAAGGCAGATATGATCAGGGTGAAGTCAGGCAGGTTGGCTTGAGTCACGATGGGATCTCAGCAATAGACAGGTGGAAGACATAAACAAACAAGCCAGAGTGGGAGGGACTGGAGTTGGGAGAATTAATATTGTTATAGGGCAAAAACTAGCAGCTCACATTACAGAGAAGAGCT
Organism: Tupaia belangeri chinensis; assembly: GCF_000334495.1. Classification (NCBI taxonomy): domain Eukaryota; kingdom Metazoa; phylum Chordata; class Mammalia; order Scandentia; family Tupaiidae; genus Tupaia; species Tupaia belangeri. The sequence continues at coordinate 622,769 of NW_006160040.1, read as the reverse complement.
GGGCCCACTTGGACCAAAAGACATTGGTCTAGATGGGGTGCATGGAAGAACATCAGGAAGCCCCAGCTGAGGACTAAGGTCCAGAGAGCGAATATCACAGCTCCAGCTAGGCAAGATTCGGATCCTGGGTAGAATGTTACCCCAAACTAAGGCAGAATACCTTTGCCTGGGCTGCTTCTCACTCTCTTCCAACTCACCACAGGACCAACACAGAATTCAATTTACTTCTGCAGATCTTGGGAATACCAGCTTAAAGCCTAGAAAGATAGGTTGGAACACTCGTTCTCATCTTTCAACTGCAAAAGCTAAGTGATTTAGTCAAGGTGGACTTGACAGCCAAACTGCTGGATTTCAAATCAGGCAGGTTCCAGCACTTTCTGGGTGTTAGCTGAGGCAGGCCATACTGTGGAAATAAATAGTGCCTGAAGATATGATGGTCCAGACAGGGAAGACGTTTGTTTCTCATCTATGTGATACTCCAGAAAGGGTGCTCCTGGGTGGTGGCAGTGGCTTGGAGAGCCAGGATCTTTCTACCTGTGGCTCTACCATCTGCCCAGAGTGTCATCGCGTCCCAGATCCAGCCAGCATAAGGTGAAGGCATGAAGGGGGCACTTCTTTGCTTCTCCTATAGCTTTGGCTTAGAATGTCCTCTCTTCCCCATTCCATCGGTTGGTACTTGACCCAGTGACAACTTTTGACCACAAGAGGGGCTGGGAAATGTCAGCTGGCTTTGTGCAGAAAGAAGCCATGTGTTCTAGGGGAACAGCATCTGCTCCATTAGCTATACAACCTGGGGAGAGTTACTTAGCATCTTTGTGCCTCATTTTTTCCCCCTCAGCTACAAAAATAGAAATCATAGTATTACCTGCCTCAAAGAGTTTATTTGCTTATTCTGAGCGACAGAAACAGAGAGAATCACCTGCAACAGGGTCTTGATGCCACAATCCACCCCACCATCCCCATTTCAACCAGCCTGGATCATGGGCACATATGTGCTCGGTGTACTCAGGGAGGTCTCTGGCCTCCAACCAGTGACCTTCCTATGTGGGCCTGCCTTACAGAGCACTGCACCTTGCCACTGCACCACTGTCCAGCCCAGAGAGTGTTTATGACAATTAAATTTATGAGAATTAAATGAATGAACCAACGAAAAGCTTTTGAACAGTACCATGGTTTCAGGAAGTGCTCTGTAAATGCAGGCTACTGTTGTCATCATCTTCTTCATCCTACTATTTTCACCATCATGATTATTGAAAAATGAAATAGTAGGGATTTAAATCTACATCTTTGACTCAGAATCTAGGGAGAATTTTTCCTACACCTCTATACTGTTGCTACAGTCTGGAGCATTTTAAAAACTATTTTCTTTCTCAGCTTCCTTCTTGATGTACAAATATTGTTTTTCTAAAATGCAGTGATGAGAAAATGTGGTCACAATAACAGGAAGCCACTGTTGAGGCTAATGGCAGCCTCATCTGATTTCAAGTTACATTTAGTTTGATTTTTCTTACGTTGAAATCTCTCATCTCAATTAAAGACAACATAAAAATGCCACTCTGGGGATAAAATCCAACTAGAAGCTCATTGTTCCCTAGGTCTGTATTTTGAGGGGAAAGTATACATTTTTTTTCTTTTCAGAGAAAGCTTGGTGTCTCTCCTTCACATTCCTTTATTAAAAACATATTAAAGCAGCCATGGAGTGCTTATGTGATTATTCCTTGCCTTCTAGCCTTTGGTTAAAGCAGATTATCTCATTCCATTTTTAGTTAATTCTATTTCATTTGTTTGAGTATGAGAATAATATCAGGAAATGAAAATTTCCTACAGTGAATACGCTGACACTTCCAGTCAGGTGACTAAAAATAGAAGGACGAATATCATCACTCATGAACAATGAGTTTCTCATTCAATATCTCTAAGCTGTTTGACCATCTAATATTGCCATTTGTTTTCAAAACAAACTGGGGCTTTATTGTAAATGTACTGTGATCATAACTCAACTCTCAGGCTCCCTATGGAACTTGCCAACTGCCTGGACTCATTTATTTTCCTATCTCACTCATCAGACAGGAAAACTTGCAGCACAGTTGATCCAACCCAGCAAGACCGTCTTTAGTGGAATAATGTAAGCCCGAGTTTGAAGCATTGATTTATTCTCACCAAAACAGGAAACATTAAACAAATAGATTCTGAAGAGCCATAATCTGTTCATCTTGTTCACTTCCAAAGTCATAAAGTGGAAAGAGAAAGTCAACTCATTCATTCTGTCCTAAATAGGCTACCTATGTACTCAGGAAGTGCTGGAAGTGGAATTTTTCAAGTACGTGCTGAAGGAAAGAATGCTATGGAGTTTCAGGTCTGGAAAGCTTCCTGAACACTTCTCTGCGTATACCTCACCTGATTGGGTGACCACCAGAGGCCTGATGGGGTATGTGAGGGGACTTTAGATAGAGTAATGTGGCAGGGGACTGTGATTTGTCTGCCAACGTCTGCACCTCACTCTTGGAAAGTAAAAGAATTGTTACTGTGCGCATGGTCACTCAGCAAGATGACATTTCCCAGACGTCCTTGCAATTAGGTGTGTCCGTGTAACCAAGTTTCACTGAAGGAACATGAGAAGTGACAGGTGCCATCTCCAAGTCTGGGATGTCAGACATCAAGGGGCCTCTCCACCCTGCCTTTTCTTTTCCTGCTGTTTAGAAACTGAATGTGGCAGTCATAGCTCTGACAACACAGAAAACACTAACACCCTAAGGTCTCGCCACTCCAGTGTGATCAGGAAAACAGCAACATTGGGTCATCTGGGAACTGCCAGACTGGCAGAATTCAGGTCCTGCCCTAGACCTACTAAAATAGAAGCTGCATTTTAACAAGATTCCTGGAGGATTCATATGCACATTCAAGTTTGAGGCATGAATGGGGATGATAAGACCCACCTCAAAGGATTATTGGGTATTCACCTCTTCTAATACAGAAAAAAAGTTTTGCATTGGAGCTAATCTATCATTTAACAGTTCTTCCAAGCACTACATGATATATTTTGTTTCACAAATTTGGTGTTCATTCAGTAAAATAATTTGAAAAGTGAGTAAATTCTATGCAATTATAATTATTAAATGATTTGTAATCTCTGTTTCCTTTTATATTTTACTGCATCAAATCTTCTAGGTATTTTTTAGTTCTCTTCAGAGGCTGCAGGTGGCAATGATGCTAAAGCAGCTAATCTTTCAACTTTCTTGGGTCAGGATAATCTTTTGGTGAAAAGAATTCCTGTGTTTCTTAAAGATCGGGGCCAAAAGCTGCCTTAAGTTCCAAGTAGCACGTGTCCACATGGGCTATTTAGTGAAATCCAGTAACTTAAAACAGTTCCTGTGTTGCAGGGTAGTGTACTGTTTTGTTTTTATAGTGTGGATGGTAAGATGGATATTCTAGGTGAATAGTAAAGGAAGAAACCAAATCTGGGAAAGTCCCAAATCTGGGACTCGAACCGATAGATAGTTGGTCTCAGCATGGAGTTAGAACTGGGGCAACTGGATTGTTTTGATTGTTAGACACTGTATTGAAGTCATTCAGCCAAGAAATGGTTTTTAGCAAAATAAAAGCCCTGTATGACCCCGCCATTGAAAGGGTATCTTATTACAGTGAATGATAATTTGAAATTGCTACAAAAACAAACAAACAAACAAACAAACAAACAAACAAACAAATACCTAGATCATTTTGCCTAGAGCCATTCAACAACAACAACAAAAAAGTTTGAGGCACGGCCTGGGGATGGCAGAACCTGCGGGGCTCACTATAAAACTACTTGGATGAGACAGAAAGAAACTTGCTGTTTATTTACTATCTAAGTCACAGTATGTTGGAGTGATTTTGTTACTAATTTTTTAGATTTATCCTATTACAAGTAGTGACACTGGGCATAGGGTCTCATTTATCAGCCCTTATTTTAAACTTGCCATGGAAGTTCTAATCCGAAAGCAAGTCAACATTAAAACCCTGCTACAAGCCTGCACTCTCATTAGCTTCAAGGAACACCATCAAGTGTTACTTCAGGACACATAGATCATTCCCACTAGTAATTAGGGATCCTTGTCCTAGAAGATACGGTCACTCAAAAATCATCAGCAAAGGCAGGTACTTAGAAAGAAGAGAGTTCCTGTAAATGGTCACTGGTGGGAATTGAGACTAGAAGTCATGAGAGGAATTGCAGAAGACCAAATTAGAGGGCAGTTCTTGGAACTCCCAGGATCCCCCTGGCTGTCTGCCACAGCTCCGCTCGGCGACTGTCCAACTGCACTCCCCACACCCACACCTGGGCCCCATCCTCCCCAGAACCCACTGCAGTATCTGTCCTGCCCAATTAAGCCCAAAAGATGTTTTAAGGTCAATCTCATGTCTGTGAAGAAATGACGAAATTGTATTCCCAACTGGTACTTCCCACCTGATTTCAATCCCATTTAATTACCTAAACGACTCAAATGTGTTAGCACAGCACAAAACCCCACACTCTGACTATGACACACATCTCTGTGCTCATTTCCTCCATTTTCCTCGTGCCAGACCTGTTCCACATATCTTTTCTCTTCTTTTTTTTTTTTTTCTGTATTCACTCTACAGAACGTTTTGCCATCCCTAAGGGGCATCATTTCCTTTCCTGTTTCCTTGGTTTTGCATATACTTCTTTCCTCATGCATTTGTCAAAAATTTAGTTTCCCTATTGAGAACTTATTTTTTTCTATTCTTTAAGACTTTTTTGCCATAAGGCATATGCACTCTCCAGAGAGAGAGAGAAGCAAAGAGAGGGGAAGTGAGAAATCATTCACCAGGGGGGATGGTCATGCACAATCCCTCTTCCATTCTCATCCTGAGAGTTTGGGTGTGCACACACATGTGCCTGGTGTGATTCTCCAAGTCACCAAATCCGGGACTTGAACTGTGCTTGGCCATGTGGCAGTCCAGAGCCTTAACTACCACACTAAATGCTGGTCCAATTTTTTTTCTATGTTTTGAAAGTTTTTATTTAACGACATTTTCCTCTCTGACATTTGGATTGACCTTGAATAGTCTTCTGCTTCACCCTTGGAGCTCAGATGGGCACGCACGCACACGCACCCGGCGTGAGTTTTAAGCCACCGGGTCCGGGACACGAACCGTGGTCGACTACGTGGGAATCCAGCGACATAGCCATTACGCTAACTGCTGGTTCCCAAGCCCAAAAGATGTTTTAAGGTCAATCTCATGTCTGTGAAGAAATGACGAAATTGTATTCCCAACTGGTACTTCCCACCTGATTTCAATCCCATTTAATTACCTAAACGACTCAAATGTGTTAGCACAGCACAAAACCCCACACTCTGACTATGACACACATCTCTGTGCTCATTTCCTCCATTTTCCTCGTGCCAGACCTGTTCCACATATCTTTTCTCTTCTTTTTTTTTTTTTTCTGTATTCACTCTACAGAACGTTTTGCCATCCCTAAGGGGCATCATTTCCTTTCCTGTTTCCTTGGTTTTGCATATACTTCTTTCCTCATGCATTTGTCAAAAATTTAGTTTCCCTATTGAGAACTTATTTTTTTCTATTCTTTAAGACTTTTTTGCCATAAGGCATATGCACTCTCCAGAGAGAGAGAGAAGCAAAGAGAGGGGAAGTGAGAAATCATTCACCAGGGGGGATGGTCATGCACAATCCCTCTTCCATTCTCATCCTGAGAGTTTGGGTGTGCACACACATGTGCCTGGTGTGATTCTCCAAGTCACCAAATCCGGGACTTGAACTGTGCTTGGCCATGTGGCAGTCCAGAGCCTTAACTACCACACTAAATGCTGGTCCAATTTTTTTTCTATGTTTTGAAAGTTTTTATTTAACGACATTTTCCTCTCTGACATTTGGATTGACCTTGAATAGTCTTCTGCTTCACCCTTGGAGCTCAGACTGTGGCTTTGAATACCATTTCCGACCAAAATGAATGAGGACTCCTGGAGAAATGGCTGACTCCAGGTTTGGGGCAGGAAACGTTGAAGATCCCTGGTCATACTGGAAAGCAGGGAAGCTCTCGAAGATTCTGCAGCTGTGTGAGTAGGGAACAACTTGTAATGGCGCCCACTGGCCAAAGGAAGGACAAATGAAACGTTTATAAAAGTATATTTCCTTCATATGGAATAGAAATTCTGATGGATTGAAATATATTATGTTTTACAAGTCTGTAACCCTGTAATGCTACACCCGCTCTCCTACAAAATAAAACAAATTTTAAAACCCTCATTGATCCCTCAGAGGATCTACAGAATCAAGTTGCTATTCTGAAACAGTCAAGCATTTATCCTGCCTTTCCTATGTGAAGTATACCTCAGAGCACATAAAATGTAGTTTATGCACCTCAGCACATTTGCACAACCCACCTGTCCCTGAGTCTTGTTTAATAAACATCCCCCCACCCCAATACGCACACCATCATATCCTACTGTCCTAACACTGCCAACTGCCCCAGACTTCTCTAAGGCAAGGGCTTCACTCTGAGCATGGTGACTGTCATATTGCTGTGAGGGCAGGGGGTGGGGTGGCAGGGGAGCCACCACAGGTCTACGGCCCAGACCCAGCCTGAGGGAGTGGGCACAAAGGGGCTGGCTACTCTCATGAATTCTGGACCCCCGTAATGTGATAAACAGCTCAAGGGATCTGGCTTCTCCAGATGTTGTTCTGGGTGGTCTGATAGCTCAGCTTGAAAAGATAGAGTTGATTTCTCTTGAGGTGAACCTGGAACTTTCACCAGTGAGAGACAAGATACACGAAATCATCAGCAGGTAAGTTTGCCTACCTCCACCCTCTGTGGACTGCTCTAAGATGTGGTGTTTCATGCTGACCTTCCAAACAATGTCTCATGGGACCAAGAACCAGTTGTGAGATTTTTGTGAGATTGTGCCAAATTAGTAACAGACTAGCTTGCATTTGCTTTTCCTCCTTCCTTGACTCATTTACCTGGTCATTCACACTGCTCTTGAATTGTACCTCCCAATAAAACCTTACTATACAAACTATGTCTCAGGCGTTGGGTCCTAGGGAACTTAGTTAATTTATAGAGCAACCAAACGGTTGCAGAAGCAAATGTTTGGCATTATTTCAGATAATAAATGAAGAAGGAATTATAGAACCAGGACATCACTATTTTGCAATCTCTTATAAAATAATGAGTATATTATTTAAACTTGTCAGTGGCTGATAATACCACAAGAAGAGATCAGTAGATATCATCTTTCCTATAGTGGAAGCAGACAGAAAGAGAATCCCTGCACAATGATTTCTGTGGTGGGGAAAAAGGTCTTTCTCCTTTTCCTAGCTTACTTTCTAATCCACTTATGTTCCCATTGGCCTAAATACTACCACCATCCCTCATTAATCTACGGATTTATCTGTAGAAAACAGGCAATAAACGGATGATAGAGTAGATATGTATGTATATGTGTAGAAACATACAGGTTACTCTATTTTATGTTTCTCATTTAATCCTAATTAAAATGTATATTCCTTGGGATCAAAAATGTCCTCCAGTATTTTATCTCCTAATCCTCCAGAGCACATAAACCATGATTTTGTAAACTGTGGGTGAACACTCAATGAAATTTATGAATTAACCGGTAAAGTTACTGTAGGGAATATTGTTTGCTTGGCTCTTCCAGGTAATAAGGATTTGGTTTTTATGAATACTAATAAAAAGTTGCCTCTCTGGGTTTTACAATGCTATTTTCTTCTTCAATAATACATTCACAAGCCCTAATCCTAATTTTCCAAATTTCATGATAAGAACCCAATGGAAAAAGGTTTTTAAGAGATTACATCTCATTGTGGATCAATTTTCTTGAAGGAATTCAACTTTGCCAAAAGAGTTGGAGAGACTCTCCATTTATGTCAACACAGATCTGTACAAGATTTAATGTTTGTATTGTCGTGGTCTCTATCAGAATTCAAAACATGCCTTGATTTCCTTTGAGTACAAAGGATGCAAGAATAGGGAGCTACAATATGTGTGTCCTGTTGGAGAATAAGTAAACAAATGCGAGAACATCTCACACTGGGCTTTTCAAGGAAAATTGCTGGTTGAGGTGGCCTGGTCTCTCATTGCTCAGGGTTCACTGGAGTACATACATATTTGTGCCAAAACATATTGTTTCATGAACCGCTTTGGACTTTCGCCATAATGAGGATCTATGACTCTTACAAGGTCAGTAAGGTTATCAATAAAGACCCAGAATCTACAAATCAATTCTAGCCAACTATGTGGCAGGGTATCTATTGGAAGAGCACCAGCATCAGCAGAATTACAACTAATGAAGAGAAATAATGACTTTCTCAATCTGAGTGCAAAAAGTAGCTGGCTCCTTAACAGGCTGCGCAGACCAGCTAGCATGGATATGATTTCTAGGCCTTCTCAGAAATGCCGAATTTGTTTTATTATTTATTGTTGACTATGGGGTTCAATATAAATAACTTCATTCTGGCTTTCTCTTCTTTTCCGTTAGCCCTATTTTGTTAATGTAGTTCCAATCTCTAGATATAATAACAAAAAGAACTCATGTTCGATTAGTTATTACCTGGAATAATAGCTAAGCAAAGAGACTAATATGAAAATCAACACTAACTGCTCTCCTTTAATGCACATTTAAATATATATTAAAATGATGAAATCTGTCATATTGCTCTATTATTTCTTAGTGGAAAAGAATAAACCAATGAGAGAGTTTTCTCTAAAGACCTTTAGGAATATATAGTTAGAGGGACCAGCAGATTGCATAATGGTTATATCGCTGGACTCCCATGTAGTCGACTGCCATTGGTGTCCCGGACCCTGTGGCTTAAAACTCACACCAGGAATGTGTGTGTGTGTACCCAAAATCCTGAGAGGAGAATGAAGGAGAAGGAATTGCAGCATGGCCATCCCCCTGGGGGGATAATTTCTTGCTTTCTATCTCTCTGTTTCTCTGGCGAGTGCATACACCCTATAGCAAAAATCTCTTTTTTTTTTTTTTAAAGGAACATATGGTTAGGTATGTAGTCATATCAAACAGATCCTAAAATGTATTTACTAAATAATATGAATAGCAATTTAATAAAATATGGCTAAACTATTATCATTGCTATTGGAATTGTTAATACACAGTAAATAAAATATTGCTTTTCTTCATGAAAGAGAGAAGATGAGAGAGGGAAAAGGAGAGAGAAAAAATATGTATATATATTTTGACAGGGTCTTGCCATGTTGCAACCCTCCTGCCCAGCCTCCCAATTAGCTAGCATTAAAGGCAGATGCAGCCATCTCTAGCACGTTTAGATTGGTCCAGGACCCAAACCCAGGAATCCCCTGTGGACGCCGTCCTCCAGAACAGTGCCGCTATCTGTGCCATGGACAGTTTTAACAGACAGCACAGTACTCACCCTTGTATTTCATGAGTTTTGTGATTGTCTTAATGAAAAAAGCAGGAAAGTAATAAAAGTTTGGGGGAAATGGACTTAATAACTTCTTCAAATCGATTTTTAGGTATAATTTACACATAATAGAATATACCCCTTTTAAGCATGAAGTTTGATGAGTTGGACAAGCACCCATGTGATCAACATCACCACAGTCAAGATAAAAAAACACTTTCATGACCTGAGATTCCTCATCGCCCTTTGCATTTGTCCACCTTTCCCCTGGCAACCGAAAATCAGATTTTCCCCACGCTAGATTATTTTTGCCGTCTGTAGAATTTCATATCCTCGGTAGAATACGAACACACAGAATGTGAGTGCCTTCTTCTGCTCAGCTTCATGTTTCTGAGATTCATCTCTGCTTTTGAAAAATAGTAGTTTATGCCTTTAGTATCCATTTGGCATAATATCATTCAAATCTATTTGTTTGACAGTTGATTTTGACTTGGCATACAAGGTGGTGGACTTACTATTTCCTACTGTATTAACAGTTAGCTGCTGAACTTTGGTTCAATGCATCCTAGTGTCATCTCTGAGATATCCAGATGGTTGGATTGACCATGACTTTGGTTAAACTGACACAAGAAAATGCCATTTAAAAGCTTAAAGAACTGGGTAAAGCTTGAACATGATATGATTACAGAAGTCAGCATTACATCACCACTCTTATGCAGGTGTATTGCTTAAAGATATTTTTTCTTTTTATAAATGTCATTTGTTATTTGCCCCACCAGATAAGCTTATGTATATATTTATCATACATCATTGAATATGGTGAATAAGGAATCATCTTAATATCATCTTCTAGCTTTTTGTTCCGTGCCATTTACAAGTTTGCAGGGTCCTTTCATGTTTCCTACTGACACTGGCTTTTGATATAATTATTTCAAAGTTAAAACAGTGAATGTTTTTATCATTTAAAATATTTATATCTTTATATCATAAAGCAAAAGAATAGATGAAAGAGTAAAAAATAAAAAACAGAAAAAACTCTGAGAAACTCATATATGTCATCTATATTTATCAATTCAGCAGACTGCTATAATCAATTTGAAAACCAAAGTTCATCCACGCAGGTAAGAATTTGATAATGGCAGGCAAAAATAAAAGAGTTAACTAATGAGAATAGCAAAATTAAGGGGAGCCTGTGGTATGGTGATTAAGATGGCTAGATACCACATAACAGCACACTTCAAGTCCCAAGTCCCAGACCTGACAACTTGAGAAACTCACCAGGCATGTGTATGTGCTTGCCCCAAATTCCTAAATAAAGGTGAAATGCAGGAAAAGGGATTGCAGCGTGACCATCCCCCATGAGGGTGCTTTATCACTTTCCACTTCTGTCTTTCTCTGACAAACACAAACACCCTCTGTAAAAAAAAAAATAATAATAATAATAAATAATAAAAAAGAATAGCAAAATTATAAAAGATTTTTCATTTGATTTTGTGTATCACCAATAAGTTTATGTAATAAGCACGATGTTTAAAATACATTGATCAGAAAAGCATTCTCAGCCAAAAAATTACTATACAAACATGACCTAGAATGAAATATTCTTGAACTTATTCTCATGAAAAGAAGACAGCAGAGCAGTTGGAGCTACCAAATCGCTAGTGTTATATTTTGCAGAAACCAGGTCAACACAGTTGAATTGAGTAAGCAGGGCCTTAGTGATAACGTGGTGAGCAAAGCGGGCAGATTCCTGGCTCCCACTGGGCTCATGTTCTAGCACAGGATGAGAGGGGAAGTGGCAGAGGGTTAGGGATTTTTTTTTTTTTTTTTTTTTTTTTAATTTTAAGTATGTATTTTACAATGTGAGAAATGAAAAAATACAAAAGAGCCTCTGGGAATAGAGAATGACAGGAGTCATCTTAGACAGGGCGGTGAGGGGAGCCAGACAGTGGCACAGTGATAACATAACCCTGCAAGGCTGACCCGCATGGAGAGGCTGTGGGGTCATGTCCGGAGACCCTGAACATTGCTGGCACACTGAGCTGGCTGAAGCTTGGGTTGGATCACAGCATGAAGACTGTTGGGAATGTCTTCTCTGTGTGTTTGTCACTTTCTCTGCTGCCTTATCTCTCATCCATGAAAGAAAGAAACTTAAAAAACAAATAAATAAGTGAGGAAAGAACTCTCTGAGGAAAGACCTGAGGAAATGAGCCGCAAGCTACATGAAGATCTATGGGAGAAAATGCCCGGGAGAAGGAAGAGCAAGTACAAAAGCAGATGATTCATCCCATCCATGTGGACGCCATGACTCTTAGCAGAAATGGTCTAGTCATATCTGGATTATGGAGTCTCCAAATAAATGAAAATAATGTATAATTGTTGGAGTAGGAATAGAATCGGACGTGAAACGGTGGAGAGGGTCTAGAGGTCCACTGGCACCACCAACAGGAAAACCCCCCAACTGCACTTTCTGCGGTTGAGAACATCCTGCTAGTCAAGATAGGGGGCAGTGCAAGGGACCTCACACGCCCGGAGGTGTGCAGCGCTCAACCGGGGACCTCACACAACCAGAGGTGTGCAGCGCTGAACTGGGGACCTCAGACATCCAGAGGTGTGGAGCGCTGAACCTGGGGATCTCACACAACTGGAGGTGCACAGCACTGAATCCGGGGACCTCACACAACTGGAGGTATGCAGTGCTGAACAGGGGACCTCATACAACAGTAGGTGTGCAGTGCTGAACCAGGGACCTCACACACTGGAGACATGCAGCACTGAACCTGGGGACCTCACACATCCAGAGTTGTGCAGGGCTAAATCTAGGGACCTCACAAAACCGGAGTTGTGCAGGTCCGAACCCGGACACCTCACACAATTGGAGGTGTGCAGTGCGGAACCTGGGAACCTCATACAACTGGAGGTGTGCAGTGCTGAACCCGGGAACCTCACACAACTGGAGGTGTGCTGTGTGGAACCCAGGGACCTCACACAACCAGAGGTGTGCAGTGCTGAACCCGGGAACCTCATACAACCAGAGGTGTGCAGTGCAAAACCTGGGTACTTCATACAACTGGAGGTGTGCAGTGCTGAACCCGGGAACCTCACACAACTGGAGGTGTGCTGTGTGGAACCCAGGGACCTCACACAACCGAAGGTGTGCAGCGCTGAACCCAGGGACCTCACACAACCGGAGGTGAGCAGCGCTGAACCCGGAGACCTCACACACTGGAGATGTACAGTGCGGAACCTGGTTGTCCTCAAAAGACCTTTAGCTCAGTGGCATCCCATCTGCATTGCAGTTTCTGCCGTGCATGAGAATCACTTGGAGAGCTGACTGCAAGTGAAAAATGGATATTGCAGGATAACTGGCAGTCTGTCAGGCACTTGGTTAGCCCTCACTTTTCATTGTAGTGATGAGATTTCACCTTCTCAGAGCTTAGGTTAAACTTTTTCAGTGAAGGCCAGCTTGCTGGTGTGGATCCAGGAAGCAGAGAAGTGTCATGGAAAGAGCCAAGGGTCATTTCCAACTGGAATCAGCAGATGAGGGCATTTTCACCAAATCTTCCACTGAAGACAACCATAAAATCTGGATAAAATTTGTTTTTTTATCTTAAAAGCATCATAGAGATAAACGATCGTAAAGATTTCTAGGCCAAAATTTAAAGAGAAAGGTGAAGCTTCTTCTATCCTGGGGGTGATTGCTAAAAGCACAGAAGCAGCCACTAAAAGATGGTCCTGTGGGGGCAGGAAGGTGGTGGGATGGGGTTCCAAATCTAAACAGTTTAGTCTAGTACCTACCAGGGATTAGAAGTTGCTGAGCCCCCTTCCAGGTCCTGGGCTGGACTCCAGAGGGGGACACCATGAAAGTGAGGTTACAGCCTGTAGCCCAGTCTGAGAGGTCTAGGCAGTCTCAAACTGTGGCCAGGAATAACCACCATACTCAGGTGCTGGCAGAAAGAAATGCTTTCTAGAGAAAAAAAAAAAAATCATCCTAACTCCAAATTATTTCTGTATTTTTTTTCAAATACAATGAATTTGAATTCTTTTTTTTTTTAATGAGGTACATGAAGAGATAAACAATACGAATGAGAAGCATCAGAAATAACAGGAAGTGAGCCAGCCCCATAGTACAACAGTTAAGCGCTATGCATAGAGAGTTGGATCCCACATGGCTGACTGGTTCGAATCCTGGCCCTGGCAGCTTGAAAAACACACCAGGCACACGTGCTTCTGTGCCCAGGTTCCTGACACAATGGAGAAATGGAGGAAAAAGGATTGTGGCATGATCATTCCCCCAAGAGATGCTTTCTCTCTTGTGAGTGTACACACTCTCTGGCAATTAGGAAAAAGAAAGAGAAAGAAAGAAGAAAGAAAGAAAGAAAGAAAGAAAGCAAGAAAGAAAGAAAGAAAGAAAGAAAGCAAGAAAGAAAGAAAGAAAGAAAGAAAGCAAGAAAGAAAGAAAGAAAGAAAGAAAGCAAGAAAGAAAGAAAGAAAGAAAGAAAGCAAGAAAGAAAGAAAGAAAGAAAGAAAGAGAGAGAGAGAGAGAGAGAGAGAGAGAGAGAGAGAGAGAGAAAGGAAGGAAGGAAGGAAGGAAGGAAAAGAAGAAGGAAGGAAGGAAAAGAGAGGAAGGAAGGAAGGAAGAAAAGGAGGAAGGGAGGGAAGGAAGAAAGAAGGGAGGAAGGAGAGAGAAAATAGAGAGAAAGGCATAAAGAGAACCATGGGAACTTCAAATATTGAAACTATTAGATAACAAACTGCAATATGATGTTGCTTGCCAGGTTCATGGCAATAAACTCAGAAACTTTAGCAAGAAACTGGAAATTTTAAAGAGCAATATTTTAGAGAAATGATCAGATAGAAAGTATAGAACTAAAAAAATATAATTGCTGAAATTAAGAGAGGAGATCGAAGGAAAAAATCAGTGAAATAGAGAACAGGTAAAGTCTAGAGTGAAGACAGAGCAACAAGAGCGGAAAATTAAAAGAAAGAGTAGGAAGCATGGATACAGTGCAAAGATTTACATTTATTTGGTCACAGAAGGAGGGGAGAAAGGAACAGAGCAATTCTGGAAGAAAAAGGCTGAGAGTTTCTTAGAACTTTTAAAAACATTAATCCATAGACTTAAGAAGCCTGACAAAGTTTAAGTCGGATATTTTTGAAAGAATTATTTTACTTAATTTTATTAATTTATTTACTTTTTTTTTTATTTGACCAGAGAGGGACAGAGTGAGAGAGGGAAATGGGAAGTAAGAAAGCAAACCACCAGGTTCGGGAGTGGAACTGTTGTCAGCCATGTGGGAGTCCAGTGCCCTTAACCACGATACCACCTGCCAGTCCCCTTATGTGGAATTAAATTTTCTTTTTCCTAAAATGCCCACATGTAGATACATCAGAGTGACACTGAAGAAAACCAAACGGAATTCTCCTGAGAATTTGGGATTTAGGAACTCAGTTTGCAGTCAGGAACTCTGCCACCAATAAGCCATATATCTCGACCAACTACCTTGCCATGCCCCATCTTTATTATCATGGCAACAATAATGGCTAGGTCATATATTAATAGTTGTTGAGAAGAGTCAACAAAGTCACTTATGTAAAATGCCTAGTCTAATATGTGACACACAGAAAAAAACTGTTCCTTTCTCAGAGCGCTCTCTGAGCCACACCCACTGCTGCCAATTGTCATGACGCTTCAGGCCCATCATGTGAGCACAGTCTTTTCAGGAGATCATTTTAAACTTCTAATGAAGATTATTTTCTTAAATGATTTTGAGGTGTGATACTGAAACCAGAAACCCAATCAAACCATTCATCAGGTTAATGACATCAAAACAAGAAGCTTCCTTTTAACCTTTGAATTAAAAAAGGTAAAGGGAGGGCCAGCCAGTGCCATAGTGGTGAAGGCAGCTGGATCCCATATGGCCAACTACCTGGACTTGTGGCTTGAAAACATGCCAGACATGTGTGTGTATGTGCCCAAAATCCCCAGAGGAGAATGGAGGAGAAGGGATTGTGGTGTGGCACCCCTTTGGGGGGTGTGGGCTTTCTCACTTTCCTACTCTCTTTGTCTCTCTCTGGGAAGTACATGCACCTTATAGCAAATTAAAATTTAAAAGAAATGTAAAGGGAATAGGCAATTGTAAATTAGGTAAGACCTCTACGAGGATCAAGTCCTTTGCAAATAATTTCCCTAAACACCTCCAAAAACTGAGGGGAGGGAGAGTTTGTCTATGTACTATAATAATCATGATTAGATGCTTCAAGTTTCACTCGAAATATTTCTTATTCACCTCAATCATAAAAATCTTACATGGTAAAAGCTATACTAAAAAGAGGGGGAAACAGATGTTTATCTACAAATACTATCAGATTCTTCAACATCCTTCATTTTGGTAGCTATTAATTTCATAATTCCATTTGCTATTCTTTTATTTATAATAAAAGTCTCTTTTTCCCTCATGAAAGAAGGATGGTATCTCAAATTTGTGCATTGTAAAAATTTATTTTATTCTAAATGTGGCATGGGAACTTCTGCAAAGAAATGATTATAGGGGGGGCAGACGTCAACACAGAGGTAACACAACACTGTGTGAGGATTTCCCACATAGGAAGGTTCTGGGTTTGATCTGCCCATGACCCAGGGCTGACTGAAGCCAAGGGCAGATAGCAGACTGTTTTGAGAGTGAGTGCCTGTGTATGTATGTGTGTCTCACAGGAGAAAGAAATAAAATAATCATATTTGTACAACTAGGAATACCTCTTACATGAGTAATATAAATAGATAGTAACACAACAATAATCAACAATATTACAAACTTGTTCCTTACAGTGTAGAGGGACATGGTATATATACCTTTTATATTAACTCTGTGTTCCTTTTCATCTTTAAACTTTTACGTTCGTATCACTAGAGCTCATCTTATAGTAGGTGTATAGAGCCCTTTAGTGACTTCTTTCTCCCCCCAAATAATTATTTTTTTACTTTTTTTCACTCATCAGAGAAATAGAGAAAAATAAGAAATCACCCCCTAGCATGGATGACCATGCTACCTCCCTCTTCTCCAGTCTTCCTCTTGGGATTTTGGGCACATGCATCTGGCATGATTTTCAAGCTGCTGGGTCTGGGACTCCAATCGTGATCAGCCATGTGGGAATCCAGCACCTTAACCATCATGCCACCTGCTCCTATAATTTTGCCTTGTATATTCCATGCCTCCCAAATATTGGCCTAATTGTATAGATCTCAAAATCAATGTATCTAGTTTAATTTGACTCAAAAGTGACAAAGTTAATCCTTGCTTCAATACTAGAGTACAACCAAGGCGAGACTTTGCTACATCTCAGCTTATGAGAAAATCAGCCCCTGGTAACCAACAGGGCTTCATGCTATATATTCTAACAATTAAAAAGCTTAGCCAACGATGAGATGTTTAGTACTGTGTCTCCCAGAATAAGTACCATAATCCCTATAGATCATAAATATGTGTACACCCTGAGGACTCTCAAGGTTGGTTATCAGTCCTTTCAAATGGTTGGAGGCTTGCTAACTGAATACTAAGAAGTTCCCTCTTCTCTTCCTGCCGAGGAATCAAGATGACAGGCCACCTCGCCCCTCTTCTAGGTATCAAGAGGTTCTTCCTCTCTGCCGGCCTATGTGTGATTTTATGCTACACTCATGAGACAAATTTCAGGCAAACTCCAATAAAGTTATTCTATGAAATACATGACCAGTACTTCTCAAAATTAGGTAAGGGTCATTAAAATGAAGGGAAGTCTGAAAAAAGGTCATGGCCAAGGGAAACCTAAGACATGATGACGTAATGTGGTATCCCAAAGGGATTCTGGGGCAGAAAAGACCACCAGGTCAAAAGTAAGAACATCTGGGGAACCAGCAGTTAGCGTAATGGCTATGTCGCTGGACTCCCATGTAGTCGACCGCGGTTCATGTCCCGGACCCGGTGGCTTAAAACTCACGCCGGGCGCGTGTGCGTGCGTGCCCAGGATACCGAGAGGAGAATGGAGGAGAAGGGATTGCGGCATGGCCATCCCCCTTGGGGGGTGATTTCCTGCTTTCTGTCTCTCTGTCTCTCTCTGTCTGTCTGGCGAGCGCACGAGCCCTACAGTGAAAATCTCTCAAAAAAAAAAAAAAAGAAGTAAGAACATCTGAATAAACCATATAAACTTTGGTTAGTAATAACAAATCAATACTGGTTCATTAATTGTGACAAATGTACCATACTAAGGTAAGACGTTAGCAGTGGGGGAAGCAGGTGTGAGGTATACGGGAACTCTTTACTATCTTTGCAACTTCTGTGTACCTCTAAAACTGTTCTAAAATTAGTAGGTTTGTTTCAAAAAACAAAGAACGCTCATCATTCTGATGATTTAAGACACTGGGTGCTGTGCTCTCTAGCCTCTGGTAAAAATTCCCTTCCTTCTTGCACTTCTTTTTGTAAATGAAAAAGTCCTGGAGTTTTATTTCATTTTTTTAATATGTGATTTTTAATTCTGACATCCAGGTTCTACTTTTCCTGTGACTCAGTTTCTACATCCATGAAACTGAAGAGATGGTAGTATAGAGAGACACCTTAGACAACAATGAAAGAGCAATCCCATGTTTGGAGACATTCACTTGTAAGATTAGGTTCTTACTAACATAGCCCAAATGTCTCCCTCAGTGACAAGCAAATTGGCTGTCCTTTTTCATGTGAAAGTCAAAACTGACCTGCCTCTGGATCCTTCCTTCAGGATGCCTCATTAACTTCATTTAAAAAAAAAAATGTCTACTGTACTGGCAATTTCTGAGTCTTTCAGAGAAGGCTGGTATTTTCTGAGACAGTCTAGCAGAAACTCCTACAGGGCCCTGTCAGGGGACCATCAGCTCATCTCTGAAGCACACAGCTGCACATAGCTTTTCATCTTTGATGTTGTCAGAAAAAGTGAATGGAAAGATCTATCAAATGCCAATAAGGAAAAAAAAAAGTAGAAGATGTCACACTAGAAGTAAGAATCCTTAAAAAGTGTCTATTGTTTTTCCACCTTGATATAGCTTTATGTGCAAATTTATCTTCCATAAAAGAGGAGACAAGCATACAATTAATCAAAGGCACAAATGAAAAGTCTCTCTGTCTAGCTTATTTCATTAGTGAACTATATCTGACATTGCTTATTTTAGCACTGCTAACACATGTTGAAATGAATTAGAATAATAAAGGTAAGATCTTCAGGGGACATACATCTATTTTTATCCTAAAAAAATAAATATAGTATCTATAGCAGTGCCAAGGTACAATCTGATATGTGTGAGTGGTATAATAAACTAAATAGCAGTTAGGGTAGTCAGAGGTGATGAATTAACCTTGGAGAATGCACTGGAAAAAAACACAGAGAGTGATACACTTCCAAGGTTTTGTTGTTGGAGATAGTTATGTTAAAGGAGCCTGAAATCTATGTAAATGTCAGGAGGTATTAGCACCCTTTTCACCTAAAAGTTGTCACTATTTTGCTCTCCAGCATATAAACACTTTCCTTTTAAAAAATTTTATTTATTATTATTTTTTTAATTTTACCAGAGAAAGAAAGCAAGCTGCTAGTTCTGGAACGTGAACCATGGTTGGCCATGTGGGAGCCCAGCAGCTTAACCACCATACCACACTCTCCTGGGTTCAAGGAATTCCCCACTTTGTGAGTGTTGGTCAGAGATCAAGTCCACCTTCTAACATCCACACTGAAATGACCAGACTCACTCTCAACCTTATCTTAAGTTAAGCCCTTGGCCTCATTAGACAAACATACCTATTTCAGACTGAAATGGGGAAATCAGTGGTGTAGGGATGTGTCTCCGCAGCAGTTATGGGGTGCCCAGTGCTACAGGGCCACAGAAGCACCACGTGCCATGATGGGGAGTCCTATCCAGGCACAAGGTGCAGAGGCCGATGTCCAGGCCCCAGAGCAGTGTCCTCACAGACCACCTTAGCAATATGCTTTGGGATCTCTAGGACCCAGCCTCTCTGGGGCTGACTTCAGTTGGGATACAGAATCCAGCCCTCCACGTATTTCTTTGAATTACTCAATATGCTCTCAATGAATTTTTTTTGTTTAATTCAAGAAAGGTTGGGTTATTTTTCTTGCAATGCCATCTTAATTGGGAGAGGAATGGCTGCAGGCAATAAACCCCTAGAGAAGTAGAGAGAAATCTGAGATTGATTACCAACCTAGTCAAGGTAAAAGGCAATGAAAATCCAGCCCGTATTGAAGGATTGGGGGAAGGAGGGTTCTCTCCAGACTGGCAGCACTGAAACAGCTGATTTCGCTATTTCCCCACGGTCATCTGGGATGAAGTGCCTATTGAGTGGTTATAGCCACAGAGCAGAGTTTCAACCCCAGCACTATCGCCCTTTGGGGCTAAATTTTTTGCTGTAGGATACATGAACTAGCCAGAGAGAGAGAAAAGGAAAGAGAAATCTCCCTCTAGGGGAGATGCCCACACTGTAATCCCTTTGCCCCCATTCTCCTCTTGGGATTTTGGGCATGTATGCACACCTTCCCAGTGTGTTTTCCAAACCACATAGTCAGCCATGTGGGCTCCAGCCACCTTAACAACCAAGCTACTGACTTGCCTGGGGCTGGATCATGCTTTATTGTGGGAGCTTTCCTATGTATTGTAGGATGGTCGGCAGCATTCCTGGTCTCTGCCCCACTAGATGCCTATAGTAGCCCCACATACATACACATAGTTATGACAACCAATAATGTCTCCAGACATTACCAAATGTCCCCTGGGGGACAAAACTGTCCCTAGATGACAACCACACCATAAAGAGTATGAAGAAACTGATAAATTAGTGGACTATGGGGTAAGTAACTCAACAAAAGAGAACGATAATTCTTAATTCTTTAATTCTTAACCCAGAGGATAGAACAAAAACAAGGGACTCCATTTGACATTACCAAAAGGCATTGTTATCTCTTACAGCTACCAGGCTTCTGGAATCAATGGCCAATCTCAAATTTGAACCTTATTCCCAATCCAATGGGTCAGTGGTAGCCATAGAGCTGTAAACAGGAGGCCATATAGAACGGTGTGAACCTCTCTTGAAAGACTTATTGCCCCAGCTACTGGTGGGTGGGAGGGCTACAGACATTCTTCTGCTGTCTGTCCTATTTGGGATTGTTGCAGCTGAGAAGTTGCCTTGCCCCTTCCAAGGAAGAGTCCACATTCAGTGACTGATGACACGGGTATAGATTCCCAGTTTCCTCCCTTCATACTCAAGAAAACTCTGAAGGCTATCCTAGCCTCCAAATTCCTTGTGGTCCACCTGAAACCCAGCAGAGATTGCACTCCCACCAGAAGTGACCAGGTAAGCGGGTTCTTCAGAGGAGGAGGAACCCTTGTTTCTAGCCCTTTCCAATTCCTACACAAGCTAGTTCCAGCATATCACATGTGTAGGCCATTTTGCTTTCTGGCCATGCACCATGGTACTGTGAAGAGCACATCCTGATAAAACTCCTGCTCTCCAACCTCCCAGAACCTATCTCCAAAGGAATCCAATCTACAGTGGTGACTGCATCCATTATTGAGAGAATGGGTTTCACTGTTCAAATCCTGAAGTGCCTCCATTGCGCAAAGCAGTTTGGAACCCTCTTGCTGGCAACAGGGAGACAGTGCAGGGTTTTTAAAAGGGCACTAACAAGGTCAAACATACATCTTAGGAAGGTTATTCTATAGTAGGGTTATTGCAGGAGGTTATTAACCTATGTAGAAGGTTCTTCATAGTCCAGCTGGGACAGTGTTAGCAGGACTGGAGAGGTAAGCCCACAATAAATTAGGAGGATTTGATGCCTAATTAGACATGAGGTTGGAGGAGAAAAAAGAATCAAAGATGGAGGTTGGGAAACTGGTTAGACTTGTTCATAGAATTTAAGAGAGTAAGTTTTCACCACTTTTAATTTGCGGTATACCCACACAAACCATCGCGGTAGAGATGTTCAATAGGGTTTGTGTGCGTGTGAAAGTTTTCCAAAACCCAAATGGTATCACTTAGGCCAACTGTGACTAAAGCAAGCTGGAAAGGTCATAGAGGAGGTGTTTGTTACAGGCCTGGTAATAAGAACTATTACTCAGAGAGCTCTGCTGGAACATAACCTTGCACAAAGGCGATTGCTACCCAGCACAACTACTTCTGCAAACACGTCTGCCCAGAGACTGTCTGTCCAGCCTCGGACTGACACCATGCTTGTTAGATCCTGGTAGCCAAGGATAGCTGTCCCCAAATAACTGGTATAATCCCCCTCCTCCCATCTCTCCCATATGTGGTTTTTGCTTTTAAAACCTGTCCATGGGTGCACAACCTAGGTGAGCATGTTTGGAAATGATGCTCATCCAGGCTGCACACTGGTGCAATCCTCAAATTTATGCCCAAATAAAGTCCCTTTTGCTTTACATGTTTTGTCTCAATTTCCCTTTTGAGTTAACATATGTGTACAACATCATACATTACTTACATTCACCTGACTAGTTCAAAACCAGGCTATATGTATATATACATACAACAAGATTATTTAATAAAAGATGAAAAACTCTGAAGGGAATTAAGACAAAGATGAATTTAATACACCAACATAGACCTTAGACAACAGCTACAGTTGGGCCACCAAACCCGTCCTGACCTTCCTAGTGGTAAAGCAGAGGAAGTAGAGGAATGTGCCTGTGATTTTTATTCTTACAGTTTCTTTCTGAGTTGGTCTAAAGGTCTGTTGGTCAAGAGCAGCCTTAAGTCAAGTGAACTACCCCTTCAGAGAGCCTCGACCAGGGAGTTTGGTTACGGTGTCAGTCAGGAGATGGTAAGCCCAAAAGGCATGAAATAAGAAATTTCTTACTTACAGATCCAGAGCAGTTACCCGTGCCTGCAGGGGCTGATGAGAGGTCTGGAGGGGAGCAGCAATGGGAGAGACAGAGAGCACCTGTGGGACTAAATATTAAGGCCTGTGGATGTTATCCTTAGCCTTCTTAGGGTTTTGTGGCCTGGCTAATTAAAAAAAAAAAAAAAGTATAAGCAGGAACTTATGTGCATGACTCTGGTGTTGACTATTAGTCTTTCTCGCATTTAGCAGCTCTGGGGAGCATTGGGTTTCGGTCCATGGGATGAGGAAGAGGTGGGCTATATCGTAAACCCACAAACAGGGAGAGAAAGTTTAAACTAGGCGTGACAGGGCGTGACAGATTTGTAACAACTTATATCAGGCCTAAAAATGGACACTGAAGCAGCGACTATATTACATGTGTGACAGAAACACAATGAAGCCGTGGTTCATTGAGACTCTAAGTTAAAAGCAAGTCATTGGCTTCAGAGAATCACCTGTTCTCAGGTACTAAGCTCTCAGAGAAAACTTCCTCCAGGTCTAGCCAGGAGCTGGGTGCGGAGGAAAGGAGGCTCAGAAGAGAGGCCCATGATAGAGACGGAGATGTGGAAGCCATGGGATGTGAGCGACGGTGACCGTTATAGGCACAAGGAGTGTGTGTACCTGGGGAAGAAAAGACTGAAGATGAAATACAGGAGAAGACTGGAAAGAGAAGGAGCAGGGGAAATGATCACAGACATGGAAATTGCAGACATAGGCCCAGTCGTGGTGGTGTAGGCAGTAGAGGCACTGTGGTTTGATGCTGGAGGCCATGTAGGAAGGATTGGGATTTGCTTCCTGGGTCTTCCTGAACATGCCAGATGCAACCAGAGCTGCACCAGGGATGGGAAGAGGATCCTGGTGTGAAGATTATATGAAGGGTCTCTGTCTGTCTCAAAACAAATACATATACTGGGGGGGAAAAAAAGTTGCAGATAGAATGTTTGGGAATACTTGCCAATTTGTTTTAGAATTCCATTGTCTACTGCAATGACAGTAGAAACCAATCTTGAAACATAACACTAACAGCATTCATATAGTTATCTGGGGGAAAACTTAGCAATCTCATCTGTCTTTTTTTTCTTGTCAAGAAGTTTTTGCCATAGGGCATGTGCACTCACCAGAAAGACAGAGACAGTGAGAGGAAAAAATGATAAATCACACCCTAGAGGGAATGGCCATGCCGCAATCCCTTCTCTTTCCTTCTCCTTCTGGGATATTGGGCATATGCACGCACATGCACCCAGCATGATTTTCAAGTCTCTGGATCCAGGACTTGAACCACAGTCAGCCATGTGGGAGTCCAGTGACGTAACCTCTGCAGAATCTGCTGGCTCCAAAAACACAGGTAAAGGCCACTTATCATTAACCCAAGATGCAAAGGAACATTAGGTTATATCTATGATATCATGGTTATTATGATATGACTAGAGTCATATAAGTGCCAGTGGCAGAATGTCTATATATGACATTAATAGTTTCTATCATATTTCAAACTTTAAAGTAAAAATGACATGCTATGTTCACTTCAGGAATGATTGTGTCTTCAGAAAAGATAACACTTTTTTAAGTTTCCCCGGTCATTATGTCTTAAGAGTATAAAAGTTTTGTTGGTGTTTTTTATTTCCCTTGCAAATAAATTCCTTTTTATATCCTACCACAACAAAAGAATCACTAAGTTTATCTATGGATTAGCTGATAAATGAAATCAAGTAATCTCTGCCCTGAAGAAATCTGAGACCTGCCAACCCTCTGAGAAAGCAAGCTAGAGAGAATCAATTCAAGAGGTCATTCATTGCAGGCACTGCTTTCCTCCAGGGGGTGGGGAGAAGATGAAATAGCGCAAAACACAAAGAAATAATGTAAACAGAAAGGATAGAGTGCCCCTAATCCAAATAGTTTCTGATAAGCCTTCCACCAATGGAAATGTCATGGGAAAAATACACTATTTTACAGCAGATTTTCAAAGGAAATAGAAAATAGGAGTAGGCTGTGCATCTTGTATAAGAAAGGAATGAACAGATGTAAAACGGACAGCCATATGAAAAGCCCATTGAAGAGAACTGGATGATTAATACACTACAAACAGGTTGGGACAGCATGATTTATCTCCATCTCAGAATGGAAACCTACGGTGCAGAAAATGAGGTTAAAATGAAAAATGTAGGAATCCTGACAAACAACAGAATAACAGATAATCTATGTTTAAAGTAAAGACATAAATTAAAAGGAAGGATCAAAATTATTCTCAAAAAATTCAAGATCTTGGTAAGTAAACAGAGTTCAAATACTTCTTTAGAGAACTTAGAATTTTTCTCTACTATAAGAACAAACCATAGATCTAGAAGAAAATGACCCACTAGATTTCTTAGTAACATGATGATACTTTACTAGAAACAAAGAAAATTCTACGGAGAAGGCGAGGGAGAGGAATGGAAGCCACCTAAATTTTTCTTTGTGGTAGATGCAGAGAAATAATTTGAGTTCCCAAGGAAATAGTCACCCTTGGATGGTGAGTCACAGCAGAAATTAAACTAAAACAGACTAGAACCAGAGTTGTTATTTGACAATAGTCTAATAACATGAATAATAATCAAAATAATAGAAAACATACCAGGTGCCAGACAGGGTGGTATATATGTATTTTTACATGTTATTTCTCTAATTGCCAGAGGGTGTATGTACTCATCAGAAAACACAGAGAGACAGAGAGGAAGAGAGCACCCCCAATGTGGTGTGGCCATGCTGCAATCTCTTCTCCATTTCTCCATCCTGTTGGGATTTGGAGCTCACCCACACACAAGTGAGTTTTTTGAGTTGCTAGGGCAAGGATTTGAACTACAGTCAGGCATGAGGGGTCTGGTTCCCTTAACCACAAGGATACAGCCTGGCCCAGGTATGTACTCTTTTTCTGCAGATGAAGAAACGGGTTCAGAGTGGATAGTTAGGAGAACAAATAGCAAAGAATAAGCTTACCCAAGGAAAGGAGCACACTGTGCTTTATAATCCTACAGTAGAACTTAGGGGAAGCAATGTTTTACCTAGGGCATAAATCCATGGGGGAAGTTACTAATATACAATGTAGGAGAGTTTTACGATAGTTCATTTGATTTCCTTAAGAGGGCTCAGGTATTTTATTTCTTTTTGAGTCACTTTTGTTAAGTTATAGATAAATTCCTAGAAAATAATAGCATAATTATAATAAGACTGGCCATAACTGACAGAGCTGGGTGATAGGTATGTAGTTCATTATATCATTCTCTTCAAATTTATGTGTTTGAAAATTTTCCTAACAGAATTTTGTTTAATGTCCCCAGGGATGAGACTCATTACTTGCATATATTTATAAATATTCTTTTGATCTACTCAACAGTTCACTTTAAAAAATAGAAAATGAATTCAGCACTCTCTATATAATCTTTTTTTTTTTTTTTTTGGAGAGATTTTCGCTCTAGGGCGCGTGTGCTCGCCAGACAGACAGAGAGACAGAGAGAGACATAGAGACAGAAAGCGAGAAATCACCCCCCAGAGGGGACGGTCATGCCACAATCCCTTCTCCTCCATTCTCCTCTCGGGATCTTGGGCACGCACGCACACGCGCCCGGCGTGAGTTTTAAGCCACCGGGTCCGGGACATGAACCGCGGTCGACTACATGGGAGTCCAGCGACATAGCCATTACACTAACTGCTGGTTCCCTCTCTATATAATCTTAATAGACTTGTTAGATGATCTGCATACTTCTCATATCTATGTTCTAGGGGAAACACATAGTAGTTTTGTCCTCGAAGACACTTCAAACACTTCTTAGAATAAAGTGACTATGAAGAAAAAACCTGTTTACATTAGTTGCTAAAACATTATATAGGAAATAATTTTAATGGTAAGAAAAACATCAGACTCTCCCATCTTCTTGCCACGACTGAATTCTTAAGTTCATTTGTCCAAAGTCAGCCTCTTCCTAAAACAGATGACAGCAGTAACAGCAATTTCATGTACAATCTCTTGTGTCAATTTCCCTGCTGTAAACATGCTAGAATGTATGTCACTCCCTTCAGACCTCATTGTACTTATCCTTGTATTCATGGTCCTAGCAGAGGACCTGGTCATGTTTCATGCACAATAAACATAGGCTGTGTATTCCTTATCAGTAATGCCTGAATTAGAAATGTTTCAGATTTCAGATTTTCTTGAATTTGGGAACATTTGCATATACCTAATGCAATAGATATCTTAGGTAAGGAACCCAAGTCTAAACACAAAATCCATTTATGCTTTATAAACACATTGTACAGATAGCTGAAGGTAATTCTATGCAGCATTTTTTTTAATGCAGAGTTTTGACTGTGACCTATCATAGAAAGTCAAGTGTGGAATTTTCCACTGTGGTATCATGTAGGCACTCACAAGTTCAGATTTTAGAACAGTTGTAGACTTCAGGTTTTTGGATTAGGGCTATTCAACCTGTGGAAAGATTACTCATTGCATTATGCCAGTCCCCCTATGCGCTCCTACAAAGCTCCTCTGGAATTAATCAAAGTGACTAAACCAAGGATTTAAACTACAGTCAGCCATATGGAATATGGCCCCCTTAGCCACCTAGGCTGTAGGTTGGCCCTTAGGGGAAGCAATGTTTTACCTAGGGCATAAATCCATGGGGGGAGTTACTAATATACAATGTAGGAGAGTTTTACGATAGTTCATTTGATTTCCTTAAGAGGGCTCAGGTATTTTATTTCTTTTTGAGTCACTTTTGTTAAGTTATAGATAAATTCCTAGAAAATAATAGCATAATTATAATAAGACTGGCCATAACTGACAGAGCTGGGTGATAGGTATGTAGTTCATTATATCATTCTCTTCAAATTTATGTGTTTGAAAATTTTCCTAACAGAATTTTGTTTAATGTCCCCAGGGATGAGACTCATTACTTGCATATATTTATAAATATTCTTTTGATCTACTCAACAGTTCACTTTAAAAAATAGAAAATGAATTCAGCACTCTCTATATAATCTTTTTTTTTTTTTTTTGGAGAGATTTTCGCTCTAGGGCGCGTGTGCTCGCCAGACAGACAGAGAGACAGAGAGAGACATAGAGACAGAAAGCGAGAAATCACCCCCCAGAGGGGACGGTCATGCCACAATCCCTTCTCCTCCATTCTCCTCTCGGGATCTTGGGCACGCACGCACACGCGCCCGGCGTGAGTTTTAAGCCACCGGGTCCGGGACATGAACCGCGGTCGACTACATGGGAGTCCAGCGACATAGCCATTACACTAACTGCTGGTTCCCTCTCTATATAATCTTAATAGACTTGTTAGATGATCTGCATACTTCTCATATCTATGTTCTAGGGGAAACACATAGTAGTTTTGTCCTCGAAGACACTTCAAACACTTCTTAGAATAAAGTGACTATGAAGAAAAAACCTGTTTACATTAGTTGCTAAAACATTATATAGGAAATAATTTTAATGGTAAGAAAAACATCAGACTCTCCCATCTTCTTGCCACGACTGAATTCTTAAGTTCATTTGTCCAAAGTCAGCCTCTTCCTAAAACAGATGACAGCAGTAACAGCAATTTCATGTACAATCTCTTGTGTCAATTTCCCTGCTGTAAACATGCTAGAATGTATGTCACTCCCTTCAGACCTCATTGTACTTATCCTTGTATTCATGGTCCTAGCAGAGGACCTGGTCATGTTTCATGCACAATAAACATAGGCTGTGTATTCCTTATCAGTAATGCCTGAATTAGAAATGTTTCAGATTTCAGATTTTCTTGAATTTGGGAACATTTGCATATACCTAATGCAATAGATATCTTAGGTAAGGAACCCAAGTCTAAACACAAAATCCATTTATGCTTTATAAACACATTGTACAGATAGCTGAAGGTAATTCTATGCAGCATTTTTTTTAATGCAGAGTTTTGACTGTGACCTATCATAGAAAGTCAAGTGTGGAATTTTCCACTGTGGTATCATGTAGGCACTCACAAGTTCAGATTTTAGAACAGTTGTAGACTTCAGGTTTTTGGATTAGGGCTATTCAACCTGTGGAAAGATTACTCATTGCATTATGCCAGTCCCCCTATGCGCTCCTACAAAGCTCCTCTTGAATTAATCAAAGTGACTAAACCAAGGATTTAAACTACAGTCAGCCATATGGAATATGGCCCCCTTAGCCACCTAGGCTGTAGGTTGGCCCAAATATGTATTCCCCTTCTGCAGATGAAGAAAAAGGTTCAGAGTGGATAGTTATGAGGACAAATGTCAGAGAATACGATTGACACAAGGGCCAGACTTCTGATTGCCTACGTAGGACAGCACAGTGTGCTTCATAACCCTACAGCATAACTTAGGGCAAGTAGTATTTCCCTTCACTTTGAAGAATAAGTACTTCCAGTTCCTATTCCCATTTCTCAAGACTAAGGCCCCAAGTTTTCTGGAAAAAGTCAGAGACAAGGGAACAGTGAGGACGAGCGGTTCTATGGTAACATTTAAATTTATAATATATTACAAAAGAAAAAGCCTTATAAATTGAATGTCTAATTGTGTTT
Organism: Tupaia belangeri chinensis; assembly: GCF_000334495.1. Taxonomy (NCBI): domain Eukaryota; kingdom Metazoa; phylum Chordata; class Mammalia; order Scandentia; family Tupaiidae; genus Tupaia; species Tupaia belangeri. The sequence continues at coordinate 593,880 of NW_006160040.1, read as the reverse complement.
GTTCTTCCACCTTAGGTAGAGGGCAAACAGCCCTCTTCTTTAGAAAGAATCTTCTCTGAATGGAGGAGAAGGTTCCTCCCTCCCTAGGTCCTCTACGATGAGCTATTGAGAGGCTCTCTGCTGTTTCTATTTCTTCACCCTGGGCTAGTGAGGTCTGCCAGGAAGAAGTGGAGAGGCTGGAGTCAAAGGAGAACCGAGCTTGTTGCCATTCATACTACGACTTTCTCTACCAGGACATGTTACTCTGAAGACATTTTGGCTTAGTCACTTTGGTTAATTCAAGAAGAGCAGGGAGTGGGAGCACACAAAGGGACCTACACCTTAAGTGGCACAAAGTAATGGAGATTATTCTCTGTGGTCCCATCCAATTTAAGGTATCTTTTTAAAATTCATGATAGAGGGGCCGGCAGGTGGTATGGTGGTTAAGGTGCTGGACTCCCACGTGGTCGACCACAGTTCAAGTCTTGGACCTGGCGGCTTGTGCTCTCTCTCTCTCTCTCATGTCTCTTCCTCTCTCTCCTTCTCTCATCAAATTAGAAAATAATAAATAAAATTAAATAAATAAATATTTTTTTTAAAAAATCATGATAGAGTATATGCACATGCATGTACACACACACAAGAGAAACCAAGAAGTACCCTCAGTCACACCAGGGTCCCCTTCCTCCAGTCCTCCAGCTCACCAAGATCCTGGGCACTCATGAACACGCCTGGCTAATTTTCAGGCTGACAAGGCCAAGGATTCGAACCTGAAGTTGGCAGCCCCACAGTCTAGTACACCACCAACTGCACCACAGAAGCTGGGCCTAAGGTTTCTTCTTAGGTAGCTCAAACACTAAGTGGCGAGACAGCCATGCACCACATGATGATATTTCGATCATCAGAGGACCAGATATGTGTGGTCCCATAGATTGTATCATAAAGCCGAGGTGTGTAGCAGGCTCTACCATCTAGGTGTGTGTAAGTACACGCTGCGGTGTACCCACTACAACTGCCTACCGGCAGAGCACATGCCAGTCACTGGGAGACATGTGGCCATACTGCAAGTCTCCATCTCCCTCCCTCCTGTTTTGCTCTTGACAAGGTAAGAGGAGTTTGACAGGTTACTTACTATTTCTGCTTCTTTTGCTTTTCCACAGTCAAGACAAAACAAAATAATGAATTATTATATTTCTTAGGGGCAGGGAATTATTTTAGTTAAATTTGAGATTAGCGTTTAACATGCCAGTTTCTCATTTAAATTGATTTCTCTGTGCAGATCAAGAAACAAAAGAGGATTTGGGAATGAAACCCAGTGGAATTCAACAACCAGCTACACTGTACAGATTTTAAAGAAGCCATGATTAAGAGGTAGAGTACAATACACTGTGTTTAAGCTGTTCAGATATCTTTTGACTTCTTGTTGGTCTAATAAATATTTGTCCTCTGTATATTGTGTCTTCAGAAAAGTCATGATGCAATTTTGCATAGAAAAACATGTCATGACTTTACCCACAATCTAACGGTATAAGATGAATTGGTGCAAGAGTTTCTAGAATCGGTGAAGGACAATTTTATATTTGAAAATATTTAAGTTCCTAGGACTGCTTCTTTTCTACTTACAACTGGGACAGCTCTCCTTGCATATCTTCCTGCTGTGATTCTGGCCAACTTCTCCCATCCCTCCCAGAATACAAGGGTACGATTTGGTCAGCAATAATCTATGGGAGCCCATGATGCGCCCTTGTAGCTCAGAAATGTTGTATCTTCCAGAGGGGACCTCTCCACACTTCTTAGTGTCGGAGATAAACGTTCTCTATAAGCCAGTAATCACATTTCATCAGGAGAATCATTCACCAGATGCACTTTATAAAATTTACCTAGCCATTAGAGGCATGTCTCATCGAGTCATATATAAGTCAAAGAGTTCCATTTCTTTTCTTTCTTTTTTTTTTTTTGAGAGATGTTTGCTATAGAGTACATGTGCTGGCTTGAGAGACAGGGAAACAGAAAGTGAGGAATCACCCTCCAGGGGGGATGGCCAGCCCGCAATCCCTTCTCTTCTGTTCTCCTCTCAGGACTTTGGGCACACATGCTTATGTGCCGGGCATGAGTTCCAAGCTGCTGGGCCCAGGACTTGGACTGAGGTCAACCATGTGCGAGTCCAGCATCTTAACGACTATGCCACCTGCTGGCCCCCAAGAGTTCTGTTTCTTTAGCTTGACAGAATTAGTATTTCTTGAAAAGCTGGAGAGAGGGATAACCTCTCTTGCCACCCCTTTCCTACTGTCTCTACTCTCTGTCTCCTTTGTCAGCTCAGGGCTGGCACACACATGGCAACCAGATCTGACCTATTTAATGGGTTCATCTTAAATGAGTGGAAGTAAGAGCCACTCAAAGTAAGATCAGTTGTTTTGGTTCCAACTTCCACTATGGGTTGGTTCATTTGTGTTTTCCTCTCTCAATCACCTCCTGTGGTTAGTGAACAGGCGGTCTGAAGAAATTCATATGGCTTGAAGTGGTATGTAAATATGTGTGTGTGTGTGGGGGGGGTAATTAAGAAAAAGCATACTTGAAAAATAACCAGTAAGAACCTCAAACCAATGTCCTATACATCAGTTTCCTGTTGTGTTAAACATCTATGACTGGGACCAGCTGATGGCATAATGATTACGTCACTGGACTCCCACATGGCCAACTGCAATTCGAGTCCTGGACCCGGAAGCTTGAAACTCATGCCAGGTGCGTGTGTGTATGTGTGTGCCCAAGATCCCAAGAAGAGAATGGAGGAGTAGGGATTGTGGCATGGCCATCCCCCAGGGGGTGATTTCTTGCTTTCTGTCTCTCTATCTCTCAGGTGAGCACACATGCCCTATAACAATAATCTCTCAATGAAAATCTATTACTATAGATATGATCACATCCTTGTTAGTGGCCAACTGAATTCAAAAGCAATACATAGCACAAGCTAAGGCAGCCCTTTCCCTAGTTCCGGAGAACAGCTTGTGGTGGCTCTGCTTCATCCAAAGAAGCCTGGCTCTGCTGCAAGAATGACTTGCTCATTCTGCTGATGAATTAGTTGTATTAATGTGCCAGAAACAAAACAACAATTGGGATAGTTTCCATAAAACTTGATGTTTCATCCAAATGTGATTATCACAGCCAAGAATGTTGGCCCTTGCTACCGTGAAATACCACAGGGCAAGAGGTTGAGTTAATCAGGGCTAATCTTTTGTCCACATGTATTAGTTGATTTTCCTTCCTTTCTGAATAATGGTTTTTGAGGATCATAAATATACCTCGTTTTTCCCAATGATAAAATTTTTTAGTGAGGATCAGAGTATGGATCTGCCAGTCAAGATTCATCTGGGGAGACAGGGTACTTAAGGGGATCAAGAATTATACAAATTTTGTAACAAAATAGCTGTTCTATACATTTAAAGCATGAACGAGGCAGTTTGGGATCTTTAATCATCGCCTTGTCTTCATCTATGCTTCGGGAACCAGTAGAGGACTATGGTTAAATGTACATATGTGGGCACTCGAGTGAGTCAGTTTCAACACTGCCTCTGTTTCTTTAGGTGACTGTGGGAACCGAAGTTGGTTGTAGAGATTGCTCGATGCCTTGATTCCCATCAAACAATCTCATTGAGATGCTGAATGAGATGGTTTAAGCAAGGCTCCTAACACAAAGTAAGTGCTCAAAAATGGATGTCATAATTATACTTGGATGGCAATAAATACGATGCATTGAATCGGAGGAAATATGAGAATTTATCTAATTTAAATTGACGTTAACTCAACATGTTAATACACTGTCTAATTTTCTCCATAATTCACACTGCCTTATTCATGTGTACTTAATAGATTATATTTTTTAAAAACACCACTTAGTGCATCTGAGACAGCCGACGTGCAGGAAGCTTTCTGAATGCACGATGATTTGATGACAGCAAGCTGACTCAGAAAGTGGCAAAACAACTCAGTGTTTGAGTACGGAGCATGATTTCTATTTTAAATATCTTAATCCATTTGGCCTTGGTTTCTTTAACAGCTAGGGTTTGAGCTGGAGGGAGCAGAGAAGATAAGTTGCCCCTCTCAGATTCTTCATTAAGTGGTGGAGCCAGGATCAAAAGAAGAATTATGTGCATGTAACTCCTGTGCTCTGCTGCTTCCCAAGTTAGGGACAGAAACAGCACTGTGCTGGAAGTCTCCAGCCAGCAGTGCTCTGGAGAAGCCCCGTGGTGCAGCTGCAGAAGGCGTGGCCGGAAGTCCACTGCCCGACCAGCTCTGCCACATGTGCTATACAACTTCAGGACTATCTGTCTCTCGAGGCCTAAGATTCCTCATCTAGCAAATGAGGACTGAAACAAAACCTACTCATAAATTTGTAGGAAGGTGAACACCTTAATATGTATATTCTGCTTAGAACAGTGCCTGGCTTTGTTTAAGCAGTTGTCAACCTTTTAGTTTCCTTAATGGCTACGTGGGAAACATATTAAGGCTTTACATTTTTTTTTTCTTCATTGGTTTATTAGATCTAAGGAACCATGACTCATCTCTTTTTAATTTTTTTTTATTTTAAAGAATTATTTTATTAATTTTATTTATTACTACTATTTTAAAAAATTTGACTAGAGAGAGAGAGAGAGAGAAAGTGAGAGAGCAAGCTGCCAAGTCCAGGACTCGAATCACAGTCTGCCGTGTGAGGAGTCCCATGGCTTAGCTACCTCACCACCCTGCAACACACTTTTTTATTTTGTCCTAAAAATCTGGAGAAGTACATCTTTACTGTTAGGTTTATCTCTTCAGAAGAGAGAGAGAGAGAGAGAGACAGGCACTCCTGACAAGGTCTTCCTGTTGTGATCCACCCCAGCCTCAGCTAGCCCAGATCACAAGCACAGCCCCCACCCACACTCCCCACCCCACCCCACCTCAGTATGCACAGGAAGGCCAACGGACGCAAACCTAGGACCTTCGCATGTGGGTCCGGCACTGTGGAGTTCTGCACCACCACAGCTGGCCCAGGGACGTAACTTATCTTCCTTGCATTGTCTGCTTCAAACACTACTCACAGATATGTTTTTGTTTGATTGCTTGATTTGTTCACTTATATCGTAGGGATTTCCAGGGATTGAAGCAGATATTTCTAAACCAAATTTTCTCTCTTTGGGAACTCTAACTAGTATTTTTTATCTTTGGGGCCATAGTTCTGAAATCACTGAACTTAAAAAAAAAAAAAAAGGGAAGGTATAGGAACTGTTCATAAACCACTGAGATCTGTACAATTTTAAAGTAAACTTTTACCTAGAAAAGTTGGATCTTATCATTGGGCCAGACTCAAAAGTCAGCTTTTTAAGACAAAAATTAAAGAAAGTAAAATTACCCTTGAAATCCCTTAAAGGACAGTTCTATTTTCTGTGAGCCCACTAAGGTTACTTTTTTCTCCAGCTTTGGGACAGACCACATTCCTTCCACTGAACACCTGATGAAGTCACTGGCTTGTATTTAAGGACCTTTTGTATGAAAAACAGGTACAACATAAGCCAAGCACTTCATAGATATCCTCTCATTTATTCCCCATAATGACCTTATAAAATATTATTATTATTCCTTTTTTATTTGTGAAATACTGAGACCAAGCAAAGCAAACCACATGCCAGTGAGCACCAGTAAGCAAACTGTGAAGTAGAATTTTTGTTTTCGATACCATGTTCGCACACACAGGAGAGAGAGAACAAACGAGAGAGAAGCACCCTTGACAGGGTCTCATTACTCTATAATTTCCCACTCCCTGGCTCTCCTGCTCTTCAGGGTCTAGGGCATCCTTGCAACTGCCCATCATGTTTTCAGACCAAGCCTGGACTCTGAGCCTGCAGTTGACATGTGGTTTCTTGCCTTAAAGTCCAGAACACTCTGGACTGTACCAGGCTGGGCCAAGCAGAGTTTGGATCTCAAATCCCATGGACACTGAAAGCCCTGTTTTCCCTCTATAACACGCTCCTTGTGCCTATAATTTGCTGCAGGCATTAAAGGACACACATTATCTTTTATTATGCTCAGGGTTGCTTAGTATCTATTAGAGGAAATGTTGCGCTTAGAGCTCCTCAAGTTCAACTGAATATGAAAAATTTGGAAATAGTCCAGAGAAGAATAAGACCCAGTTTTAAAGAAGTCCCAAGAGGGCTTGGGTTTGAGACAAGAAAGATTTCAAGAAGGATAGATAGGACATTACTGACTCTGTGGGGTTTTAGAGCCATAAATAAGTCATGCAGGGAAGCCAGGAAGAATTAGTCCTGGCTATCTTCATAGCTTAGCTGCAGCGCTCCTTAAAGAGGGGCTGGGTGAGTGGCCTCCTGAGACACCTTTCCATCTTGCAATTCTAGGAATCCACTCTTGGACATCACTAATAAATGCAGTCAAGTATGAGAGATTGGATACCACTCAGCTGATTCCTGGAATAACTCTAAAGGGGGGGACAGAAATTACTGTCTTTCTCTCATTTAATGATGAAGACGTGAGACCCAGAGATGCAGGTCACAGGAAAAGTGGCTGTTCAAGGAACACTTTTGCTGGTCAGGCAGCCCCAAAGGCACCTACCTTCCCTAGGAGCTCCTATGCAGGACTACAAGGACATCACTGAGAAAGCGGACAGAGAAAGAGAACGTCACCATCAAGTGTCCAGACCTACGCTCTTGGCCTGGAGGACATGAGCAGATGGTACTTAACGATGCCAATTGGTGGGATGGTGTGATCAGGAAAGGGGTGTTAGATGTTCCTGATGGCTGTACCACTTACCTGTGGTCCCCAAGCAGCCCATCTCCTCTCTAAATGGGCCTGTGAAGGGGCTCAGTTATTCCGATTGTTTGGTACACAATAAAGACAGGACCTTTCTTGTGACCTTGCTCTTCTAAAGAGTTCTTGGCCTTCTGTAAGGGGGCCAGATGGTGGCACAGTTACAAAGCAATGCTCTGTGAGACCAACCCACAGGGAAGCTTCCAAGTTTCAGTCCGAGGACCGTCCAGAACACTCAGGCACGCACATGCCCGTGACTCAGGGCTGGCTGAAACTAGGGGTGAAGTGTGCCTCTGGGACCTAGCTGAGGGAGCTTCTCTCTCTGTCACTCAAGGAAGACAGAAATAAATACACTTTAAGAAAATCAAAGAACTAAAAGTTCTTTGACTTTTTTATTTTTATTTTTAAATTTTTGCTATAGGTGTATATATTTGCCAGAGAGACAGAGATGATAAAGAAAGAAAAGTAAGGAATCATCCCCAGGCAGGATGACGACACTGCAACCCCCTCTCCTCCATTCTCCTCTCGGAAATTCCAAGAGGAACACATGCCCAGCCTGTTACTCAAGCTGTCGGGTCCAGGATGCAAACCATGGAGTTGACCCTGTGAGATCCAGTGCCTTAAATACCACACTGCCTGCTGGCCTGGAGTTCTTTGCCTTTTTAATTGCCTTTTCCCCTCTTTATACCTACAGTATAGTTCAATATAAAAAAGGGGGAAAAGGTGTAAAAATACATCTAATATCAAAGAAGATCATACATTTACTATACGTATTTTCCTTATAAAACTAAGAAATATAATAGTTTATCATATAGATAATGATGCAATTGCTTCTGTGCCAGACTTTACTATGCTATGGGCTTTTGTCATCATCTTGCTTAATAAAAGCAAACCTTGGGGACCAGCAGGTGGCATGGTGGTTAAGGCGCTGGACACTCCCACATGGTCGACCATGGTTCAAGTCCCAGACCTGGTGGCTTGCTTTCTCACTTTCTCTCTCTCTCTTCCTCTGTCTCTCTCTGGTCAAGTTAAAAAAAAATAAATGATTGAATAAATAAAAAATAAACAGTTAAAAAAAAAAAAGCAAACCTTGAGAGGAAACACTTGATGCTTCCTTCAGGTCCAATCCTCTGTGGCATCCTTACTGAGTCAGGTACTTTCTGTTCCCTTTTCTTTAATAAGAAGGCAAGACGTTGTATGTCTCCACTTAATAAATACGAGTGTCTGCACTCTATGGCCGAAACGTTATGACTAAAGGTTATAGAATCTTAGTAAATGGTTGTGAACACCACAGTGTGGGAAGAGAGTGGGTGAAGGAGTAGAGTCTGAGGAAGGACATTAACAAGAAAAATAGAGAGGTCAGGCATTTATGGGACAAAGAAATGGATTATTACCTATTGAAGATAACTTTACAGTATTGTCAACTGGACTGGCGAGAAATGTACACATGTTGGAATATTCACTTTGTAACCTAAGTAACATGAGATTGAATGTATAAAAGAAACTGAAATAAAAAGAAATTTAAAGGGAACCAGCAGTTAGCGTAATGGCTATGTCGCTGAATTCCCACGTAGTCGATCGCAGTTCGCGTCCCGGACCTGGTGGCTTAGAACTCACGCCAGGCGCGTGTGCGTGCGTGTCTAAGATCCCGCGGGGAGAAGGGAGGAGAAAGAATTGTGGCGTGACCATCCCCTCTGGGGGGTGATTTCTCGCTTTCTGTCTCTATGTCTCTGTCTGTCTGGCAAGCGCACGTGCCCTATAGCAAAAACCTCTCAAAAAAAAAAAAAAAAGAGAAATTTAAAAAATGAAAGAAATGACCACCCAAAAAAAATCTAATGATACTGAACATCTAAATCATCTTAATTATAGTCTCATAGGCTATTAATATTAAAACCCAGGAAGTACTAATGAAAATGAACATGAATGCTAAGCCTCTGCATCAGTAAGGCCCCTCTGGGCTCTATAGATCTTAAAACTCAGAATCGGCCCACCACACGTAACCATGCAGGGTTTCCTAAGAGTTTGTGCTTCAGCCGCACTTTGTTTTGATGACCTTCTGCCAAGATCTACTGTTTTTTTTACTTCGGCCATTTTTAGTATTATAATTGTTAAAGATGCCAACACAACATGTTACTAATGTTTATGAAACCTGTCATTTCCAAAGCCCAACACAAATAACAAAAAAGTTTTCAACTGCAATTTCCAAATAGAATTGTGTTTGGGAGCTACTAAAATATTGCAAAATAATCAATAAAAATCTTTAAGGAATCCACATCTCCATTCTCATTTTCTCTGCACTTTAGTTGGCTTGTATTTCTATTTCTCAGCAATTTTTCATAACTAAGTCTTCATATTAATTATCTCCTCAAGAACCCAGAGATAATTTGTGATTTTAAAATCTTCCAAGGTTTCTGAAGTTTAAAATGTTCTTACTTCATTAAAATCTTAGCAGGGTGGGCCTCACAGCACAGCAGTTAAGCTTGTGCATGGGGAACTGGATTGCACATGACTGATAGTGGTTCAGCTCCACACTGAGGAGACTGGAAGAATATGTCAGGTGCATGTGCATGTGGTGCCCCAAATCCTGACAGGATGAAGAAATGATGGAGGAAGGACAGCAACATTGAGAGGTTCTCTCTCTCTCTCCCATATACATGCACTATGACAAGGAGGGAAGGAAAGAAGGAGGGAAGGAAGGAAGGAAGGAAAGAAAGAAGGAAGGAAGGAAGGGGAAGGGAAGGAAGGAAAGAAGGAAGAAGGAGGAAGGAAGGAAGGAAAAAAAGAACAAAAAGGAAAAGAAAGGAAAGGGGGAAAAGAAAGAAAAAAAGAAAAAGGAGTCCTAATAGTTTATTATTGTGGCATATTTTAAATAGCATTTTTTTCTTTTTGCAGTGCATCTCAATTTTTTATAACAACATCCACCAAAGGTCATATGTGCTTGCAAGAGACAGATGGAGAATGAGACAGAGACAGAGAGATGTGAGAGGGAGAGAGAGAGAAATAAAGAGAGGTGAAGGGGAAAACACTTGTCAATAGGTGCGGTCATGCTGCAATCCCTTCTCCTCCACTTCTCCATCCTGTTGGGATTTGGGGTGCACACACACACATACCCAGATATCCGTCAAGCCACCAAGGCCAGGATTCAAACTGCAGTCAGCCATGTGGTAGCTGGCTTCTTATCTATTAAGTCATAGGGCTGGCCCTGCATTGTGTCTGAATTCTAACTACAAGTTAGAAGACGAGACATGTCTCATGCACTATTTTCTTACACTAATGCAACTATTCTAGCTCACTCAGGAATCAAGTTTTAAACTTTGAGATGTGAGCTAAGTATATTTAAAGGCTAATCTATTCTCTTCCCAGATATATTTCCTTGGAATTGGGTTTGGCAATGAGCAGCCAAGCTCACACCATTGTCAGACTGAGGCGGTGGACAACAGAGCTGTAGTGAGGGCCTTGGGAGAGAGCCCAGAACAGTGCCTGGCACTTGGAGCTACTTTATAAATACTCAATTGGATGAATCTGCATTAAATGCAGTGATCTGAGGAATAAAGAGAGAAATGGGCACCTCTGATCCCTGCCTCCTACATGAACCAAGTAAAGAAAACTCCAGATCTTCCTCGGTTCCATAAGTGGCAGAATCACCCTAGACATTTCGTTCTTTCATGTGTCAAAAATCCTGAGGGGAGAAGTAGAGAAAGGATGGCCATTCCCCATTAGGGGTGCTTTCTCACTTTCCCAATTTCTCTCTCTCTCTCTCTCTCTCTCTCTCTCTCTCTCTCTCTCGTGACTGTATGTGCTCTATGGCAAACTCTTTTTAAAAAAACACTATCAAGAAAATGAAAAAAAAAAAATAGGGGCCAGCTGGTGGTGTGGTAGTTAAGGCACTGAACTCCCTGGTCAACTGTGGTCCTAGTCCTAGACCCAGTGGAAGAGAATGGAGAAGAAAGGATTGTGGCATAGCCATCCCTCCTTGGTGGGGGAGTGATTTCTCACTTTCCCTCTGTCTGTCTGTCTCACTATGGCAAGTATATATGCTCTATGGCAAAAATTAAAAAAAAAAAAAAAAGAAAAAGAAATGAAAATACAACCTGCAGAATGGAAGTGAATACTTATAAATAAATTATATTTTATAGAAGTCATCTGGTGTCCAAGAATATATTTAAAACTTTTACAACTCAACAACAAAAAGATAAGGAACTAAACTGAAAAATTAGCAAAAAAAAAAAAACTTGTGTAGACACTTCTCCAAATAAGATGTAAAAATGCTAAGCACATACAACACCGTGAATTATTAGAAAAATGCAAATCAAAATATTAGGTTGTCAGGAAAGTCATGATGTATTGTTCTATGCAAAAATCCATCATGACTTTCCAGATAACCCAATAGCAATAATACCTCTTCACACTTACTAGAGTAATTATTATATGTTTGAAAACAACAAGTATTGTCAAGGATGTGGAGAAATAGGAACTCACATACACTGGTGAGATCAAGGGCCCCCAACCCCCAGAACTGTCCATGGCCTGTTATGAAGTGAACTGCACAGCAAGAGGTGAACAGCTGGAAAGCGAGTAAAGCTTCATCTGTATTTACAGCCACTCCCCATAGCCCACATTGCTGCCTGAGCTCTGCCTCCTGTCAGATCAGTGGCAGATTAGATGCCCATAAAAGCCCAAACCCTATTGTGTACTGCACGTAAGAACTCTCTATGTTACAGGTGCCCTGTGAGAATCTAATGCCTGATGACCTGAGGTGGAGTTGAGGAGGTAATGCTAGTTCTGCAAAGTGGTTGTAAATGCTTCATTATGGTGAGTTGCATAATCATTTCATTATATATTACAATGTAATAATAATAGAAATAAAGTGCACAATAAATGTAATATGCTTGAATCATCCAGAAACCATCCTTCTCCACCACAGTCCATGGAAAAACAGACTTTCACAAAACCAATCCCTGGATCCAAAAAGATTGAAGACCACTGCTATAGAAAACAGGCAGTTCCTCGAAAAGTCAAATCCAGGGCTGGCCCCACGTCCTGGTGGTTAAGGGAGTCAGAATCCACATGGCCAACCTCATGGTTTGAATTCCAGCCCCAGGATGCATGCATGCTCAGAATTCCAACAGGATGAGAAATTGAGAAGGGACTGCAGCATGACATGCCCCATTCTTTCTGTCTATCGCTCTGTCTCTGGCAAGTGCACATACCCTCTGGCAAATTAAAAAGAAAAAAATCAAGCAGAATTACCATATGACTCAGCAAGTCTTCTCCTAGGTGCCTACTCAAAAAAAAATTTGGAAACTGATAGTCAAACACATATAAATGGTCTCAGCAGCATTGTCTACATTGTCAAAAGGTAGAAATACCCACATGTTCATCAACAGGTAAATGGATTATCAAAATGCGGCATAATTGGGACCAGCAGATAGTGTAATGGCTATGTCACTGGACTCCCGTGTAGTCGACGACGGTTCAAGTCCTGGACGCAATGGCTTAAACTCATGCTGGGCATGTGTGCATGTGGGCCCAAGATCCTGAGAGGAGGATAGAGGAGAAGCTCCCCTGAGAGGAGATTTCTTACTTTTTGTCTCTCTGTCTTTCTGGTGAGTGCACACGCCTATTGAAAAACAACAACAACAAAAACCAACATACCCATACAATGGAATATTATTCAGCCATTAAAAGGAATAAAGTTCCAACATACTTCAATATGGATCAACCTCAAAAAATATTATGCTTGAAAAAAACAAACACTCAACGCCATATATTGCATGATTTCACTTACATGAAATATCCAGAATAGGTAAATCCACTAAGATAGAAAGCATATATGTGGTTTCTGGAGTCTGGAGGAAAGGAGAATAGGGGACTCATAACTTTATGGTTGCAGGGTCTCCCTCTGGGAAAATAAAATGTTTTGAAACTAGATTTAGGTGGTGGTTGTACAACGCTGCAAATGTACTAAATGCCACTGAGTTGTACAGTTTAAAGAGATGTATTATATGTTACAGGCATTTAATCTCAGCCTTAAAAACTGTGCTAGGACAGTGACATAGAACACACTGCAATTCCTGAAAGATCTTTTGTAAATATACATTTGATGACAAAGATATGTCATGATTGTCATTAAGTATAAAATCATGTTACAAACGAAATTATAAGTTAAACTGTAAAAATAATAGAGTAAAAAAAGGGGGGGGAGAGGAAATAAAAGAGCTAAAGAAGTCACAAGATAGAAAGCACCAAGAAAACATGAAAGAGGGAGGGAATAGAAGGAGGAGGAAGATGAGAAAAAAAGAGAAAGGAGAAAAGAAATATGAATAAGAGCTAGAGCAAAAATGTTAAAGTTGGGTAAGACTGAGGAGCAGTGGAGTTGTACAGAAAGGAGCGTGCAGGAAAGAGCAGTTTCCTGTGTAGCTGCTAGGAGTGTAAACTGCCGCCGCCAACTGAAGTACAATTTGTCAACAGCTACTAAAATTAAATGGACACACTCAGAGCTCTATTTCCAGGTGCACACCTTAGAGAAACCACGCATGTGCCCAAGGAGTCATGAACACAGCATTTGTTTGTTATATCGAAATACTAGAGGCAATCTAAATAGTTAAGGGGATGGATATATTGTGATAAACTAACAATATGGTGGTATACAGTCATTTAGAAAATAATCTTATGGGGCTGGCAGATAGTGTGGTTGTTAAGGCACTGGACTACCACATGGCTGACTGCGGTTTGAGTCCTAGACCTGGAGGCTTGAAACTCAGGCTGGGTGCACGTGTGTGTGTGCCCAGAATCCCATGAGGAGCATGGAGAAGCTATTGTGGCGTGGCCATCCCTCCAGATGGGTGAGTTCTCACTTTGTCTCTCTGTCTCTCCGGTGAGTCCACATGCCCTACGGCAAAACAACTGAGTCTAGAAAACAAAACAAAACAAAAACACCATTACGAATTCCCCCATTACCTAAGGCTCTACATTTGAGTGAGTGGTTGAGAGAAAGTGTTTCCAGAAATTCCCTGTTTAAATGACTTGGGCCCCACTTCCAGAGCCAGCTGGGCCTCTTCTTCTGGCCACTCATCTTGAACAGTGTTACTGTCAGGGCTGGGGAACAGGGAAGAAAGGACGGTTAGACACACACTTTGGAGGCTCCTTTTACAGAAAGAAGCAAAGGATAGGAAGAGATTGGGGCTGGTCTCAGATGGGGGCCTCCATTTATACTCCTATAACTGACCAGAAGTAGCCAGGGTGGGAGAAAACAGATAGGGACTGATGTTTTCTGAGTGTGCTTGGAGGGGCTGAGCAGTCCAAGGTTGACCTCCACTGCGCGGTCGACTACATGGGAATCCAGCGACATAGCCATTACGCTAACTGCTGGTTCCCCATGAATGTTTTCTAAAAAAAAAAGAAGAAGAAATCATAAATATATATGTGTGTGGAAAGAGAAACAAACTTCAAGCTATACTGTTGTCTGAAAAAGACAGAAGACAAATAGTTTGATGCCACCCAACATACATTGGGATATGACATTATATTCATGTATTACTTGTATAATTAAAAAGGATAAAAAAAGAAAATATGGGTTATAGAAAAAGAGAACGAGGGAGAATTATTCAGAGATTAGAAAATGAACGAAGCATGGGAGGAAGAAAGAAAAAATGGAAAGAGAGAGAAGTGGAGAGAAGGAAAGCACCCCGGGCTGGATTCCTATCTGGAAGTAAGGACAATTTGCAAGTACATAAACCCCAAGACTGAGGCTGGAGGAGGAGAGGAGTAAGTTGATGTCAGGAGGGAGGAGAAAGGAAGATCCTGGAAGCCTCGATGAAAGCTTACTGAGATGAGTGGGTTAAATGAGATCCATTTAATAATAGCCTACTCCTTGTATGGCCGTGCAACTGGAGTTCCACAAGCTGAGTGGTCTGTGTCTCTGTCCAGCCACAGCAGTTTTAGTCACGAGAACATCTCCAAGGACCTGAAGGGAAGAAAGTCGTGGACCTCGGACACGTGTTACTTGAAGCAGAAATGCAGCTGAAGTCCCAGGAAGCCCTTGACTTATGAGTGATTGTAGAGCACCATTTCGAGATTCTGTCTCATGGAGACTCTTGATGATGTCAAGGCAGGGAAATGTGTATAAAGGAGTAAGAAAGAGTATCGGAATGTAACTGGGCAGCCATATTTAACACAAAATTTGTCAGAGGGTTTCACGCTATGTATACCTTCACAATTTGGGGATGGGCCTGCATCCTCTGCTTCACAAAGGTGTAATTAAGGTATCATGTGCAAGCCAGATTAGGGAAGAATCTGCCCCTAAGGCCACTTAGACTGTTGACAGAATGCATTTTTCCAGGTGTGTGGCACCGAGGGCCCTGACTTTTTGCTGGCTGGCCATTAGCAGGAAGCTGTCTTTCAGCATCTAGAGTTCCTTACCTGGTAGGCTTCCCCAACATGTGCTTACTTCAGCAAGCCCAGCAGGACAGTCTCCTGAAAGTCTGACAAGAAGTAATCTTTCAATGTGATGTTGTCATGTGGGTGATGCCTGTAACGTTTGCTATAGGTATTGTTTAGAAGCAGATCACAAGTCCCAACTGCATTCAAAAAGGGGGGAGTCTAATAAAGGTGCGAACACGAAGAGGTGCTGGGAATCATGGTGCCTAGTGCACAAGCACATCATTGCTTCTGAATTTTTAAATTAAAAATAACACTGGGGACCAGCAGGTGGCATGGTGATTGAGGTGCTGGACTCCCACATTGTGGACTGCAGTTCTAGTCCCAGACTCAGTGGCTTAAAACTCAAGTGGGGTGCGTGTGCATGTGTGCCCAAAATCCTGAGAGAAAAGTGGAGGAAAAGGGATTGCTGAGTGGCCATTACCACTGGGGTATGATTTCTGGCTTTCTGTCTCTCTGTCTCTCTCTGTCTCACATGCCCTAAAGCAAAATAACTCTTTTTTTTTTTAAGATTTTTTTTTTTTGGAGAGGTTTTTGCTATAGGGCATGTGTGCTTGCCAGACAGACAGAGAGAGACAGAGAGATAGAAAGTGAGAAATCATCCCCGAGGGGGGATGGCCACGCCACAATCCCTTCTCCTCCATTCTCCTCTCAGGATCTTGGGCACGCACGCACACGTGCCCAGCATGAGTTTAAGCCACCAGGTCCAGGACTTGAACCGTGGTCAACTACATGGGAGGCCAGCGACATAGCCATTACGCTAACTGCTGGTCCCCAAGCAAAATAACAACAGAGGTGGCAGGTGGTGTAGTGATTAAGGATGCTGGACTCCCACATGGCCAACTGTGGTTCAAGTCTCGAACCTGGTGGCTTGCTTTCTTGCTTTCTCTCTCTCTGTGTCCCTCTTTAGTCAAATTAAAATAAATAAATAAATATGGAAGACTTAATATAACCAAAATGGCAATTCTACCCAAATTAATCTACCTATTTAATGCAATGCCAATCAAAGTACCAGACACATTCTTCACAGATTTAGAAAAGACAATCATAA
>NW_006160040.1:575458-576982 GCF_000334495.1 Tupaia belangeri chinensis | reverse complement strand
CTACAAATAGAACTGCCATATGATCCAGCAATCCCATTTCTTGGCATCTACCCAAAGGACAGAAGAATCCTTCATTGGAAAAGTGCTTGCACATCAATGTTTATTGCGGCACTTTTCACGATTGCTAAGACATGGAACCAACCCAAATGCCCCCATACAGATGAATGGATTGAAAAACTGTGGCACATATACTCTCTGGAATACTATTCAGCCATTAAGCACAACATAACCCTAACTTTTGACAGAAAGTGGAAGATTTACTGCTGAGTGAAGCAAGCCAGGCTATGAAGGAGAGACACTGTATGTCCCCACTTAATATATACCGAATGTCTGCATTCTATAACTGAAACTGACAGGCTAAAGGATGTACAAACACAAGAGGTGGATGTGAATGCCAGATGTGGGGTGTGTGGAGGAGTGGGGCCTGGGGAAGAATATTTGGAGGAGGGATACGGAGATAGCATTGTTGAGATAGAGAGGTAGTGTTGTTATATTTTGATCAACTCCACCGGGGAGAAATGTTCATATATTGAAATGACCACCTTGTAAGCTAAATAATGTAATTGAATGTATTAAAATAAATAAATAAATAATAAAACAATTATTTAAAAAAATCCTGCATATAATAATTACATTTTTTAAAATGCAGAACACTAAACAAGAAGAACACCTAACCCAGAGTATATCTGATATCAAAGCTGGTGGCCTCCTCACTTCCCTAGCCATACTGCAAACTTATGCAAATACGCCATGGACTAGTTCCAACTCAACGTGGATGTCCCACATTTGAGCAGGTCCCTAGAATGAAGAAGAAAAGCAAAGGCCTAAGAATCAAGGGGGTGTTTAGGAATATGGGTATTTTCTGACCTTTACTTCAGGCATCATTTAGATTAATTTTACCATTTATATTCATTTGGGGCTCAAAAGATACATTGATTGTTCAGTAAGTGTTTCTCTGAGAAGGAAGGAGATGAAATCCTTGAATAAATAAGTTGTGTGTTTTACTGGTCCTTAGCCAACTACTGCATGGTTTGGTCAAAACAAAACTGGTAATTTCACAGGAAGGAAAAAATGCACTCGATTATTGCTTTAAGTTGCATGCATTTCTGCATAACTGATTTGTATATTTTTAGTGTATGTTTTAATTTTTTTCTTTTATGATGGTCTATGCCTTTTACTCATGTGCTTTTTGAGATGTGCATTGACTAACCTTTGTCCTATACTCTGAGACATCCCCATTATCCCCCACCCATCATCTGTCATTTATCTCTTCCTTCTGTTTATGTGTGTGGAACGGGGGCGACAGGGCAGACATAGTTGCCTTTCGCTCTGGTAGTCCGCTCCATCTCCCCTCGCCCAGTACAATCGCCAATACGAGGTTTATTTATAAACCGAGAGCATACACTTGGGAAAGCACGTCTTTGGAAACTTTGGTCCACAGAGGCCGCTAGGATTCTCCGCAGTCCTGTATCCAGCAGGCACCACCTGCTCGCAGAGAGTTAGGGTAGGCCGCGCCCGGACACG
>NW_006160040.1:557879-575177 GCF_000334495.1 Tupaia belangeri chinensis | reverse complement strand
CCGCCGCTTCGGGCAACCGGGCAACTTTGCGCGCGCGGCTTCTGCCCGAGCTCCGCCCGGGGAGGGGGCTGGGAGGCCGCCGACCCCGGGAACGTGTGTGCTCTGCCGCCAGCGTTCCAGCACCTCACGCGCCGCTGGGCTCTACACCCCCGGCCGGTTCTCGCCTCTTAGGAGCCTCGGGGTCCGCGCGGCGCCGCTGGGCGCTCAGCGGGCTGGGACAGCTGCTGCGGTTTCCGCGCGTCCGTGCTCCTGGGGACCGCCGGTGGTCAGCCCTGGAGGCTTCAGGCGACCCCTAGATCTTCTCCCACGGGTCCTACTTTTGCCTTGGGCACCTGGGAGCCCAAAGGAAAAGGCCAGTTTCGAGACAGAACAGCGGCTTCAAGGGGTCCTGACAGTCTGGGGTGTCACCTTGGGAAAGTCGCGCCACCGCGGGCCTGACTCGGTTTAGTGTTTTCACAGGGAGAGTGGGGCATGCAAAAGCAGCTTCATCCCAGGTTGCCCTGACCAGTTTCTCTATTTGGGGATCCCCCTGCCAAAAAAAGAAAAAAGAAAGAAAGAAAAAGAAATTTGCAAACCACTAAATTACCTCCTCACCAAAGTGGATTACAGTAGTATAGTTTTGGAGATGTGTATTTTAGGAAA
The DNA here is from genome assembly GCF_000334495.1 of Tupaia belangeri chinensis. Taxonomy (NCBI): domain Eukaryota; kingdom Metazoa; phylum Chordata; class Mammalia; order Scandentia; family Tupaiidae; genus Tupaia; species Tupaia belangeri. The sequence goes on along the minus strand of NW_006160040.1, from coordinate 574,535 downwards.
AAATTATAAGCACCGAATCAAAATACACTGAGAGGGCTGGACACAAAATTGTTTTAGCCGGAGAGCTTTGCAAAATGTGAAAACATTTTCTTTGTAAGTAAATGGAAAATAGAATTACTGTGGAAGCCCACTTTAAAAAGTGAATAGTTTTACTAGACTTCTTTCCTTCCTGACTTTTTGTTCGAAGTCTGGCACTTTGTATTTTGAACTTACTAGTCTGTAAACTGCAACTGAGTCTTTACCGCAGTCCTTAACATCGCTGCCTGTTCATACCAAGTTTAGTGGTGACTCTTTTCTCTTCATTTTTAATTCAAGGACTGATGCATGAAAATATTCCTCACGTGACAGTACAGTAATTTGGCTTTTTCTTTCTTTTTCTTCTTTTTTTTTTTTTTCCTGCGGGAGGTGGGGGGAGGCATTGTTCTTTGTGGCAATAGAAAACCAAACAAAACTACGTGGATTAGAAAATCAAATCAAAGTGGATCTCTGTTTCCCCATTTGCAAAATGAAGAGATCTGACCAATCCCATAACACCTGATCTCCTCTAAGGGTCTTTCCTGTCCTGAAAAAAAAAAGTAATCTGTGTGTCTTCAGGAGTTTAGGATACAAGTGTTCATGGAAATCTAATGTCAGATATCATCTGTCCTCAAAATTTTATACATTTAAACAGGAGACACTTGATAGTTGAATTTCTTTCACCAAATAAGTTTCTCAAAATAGCTGAATCATTGTGTATGTTGTGCTTCTAAATGGTTACCTTCTATGCTGTTAGATAAAAATGCATCATGAGAAACCAGAATCCCATACTCTACCACAAAACTGACTGACAGGGTTGGCACTCCAGAGCATTCATGCCTGTTGATTTTGAAACTGTCTCCAGGAAAGATCAAGAATGTTACAAGCTTTGTGGCCGCCAGGTGGGGTGGTGGTTAAAGGTGTTGGACTCCCACATGGCTAACCACGATTAGAGTCCTGAACCCAGGGGGTTGCTTTCTTTCTTTCTCTCTCCCTCTCTCTCTCTCTCTCTCTCTCTCTCTTTCACTTTGTCCCTCTGTGGTCAAAATAAAAATAAATAGATAAATAGATAAAGTTAAAAAAAAATAGAATGTTATGAGCATTTGCTACAGAATATAACATAATGGCAGGCAAGAAATATCAAAACTGCTTTGGAGAATATTCATGATAGATTTGCAAGCCCGCAAACTGCAATTAAGATATTTTATTATGATGATTATCATTATGGCTATTGGTCAGTTGGGATTAAAGACTGTAGAAAGTACAAACTTACCTCCAATTAATGGAAGAGTATATCAAATCATTAATTAGCTTTTCTTAAAAGGAAATGGAAACAAGTTTTTGCTTTTATCTAAATAGTTTTAGGGCAATGTCTTAAAATAAATATAGCAGGTGTTTTCTAATTAAATAAATAAAGTTACTGACTTAAATTACCAATAACAATGCCAGGTCCTCCTCCAATCCAGAGAATCCAGGAATTAATTCACAGAGACCTAAAGAGAGGCCTTCTCCTTATATGTTCTTGAAGAGAAGAGTAACTTCTGGTAGTTCACACATCTGAAATTGGCCAGGGTGCATTTGATAGAGAGGGGTCGAATATGGAAGATTTATTACTGAGTGAAGCAAGCCGGGCTATGAAAGAAAGACAAGGTATGTTTCCACTTAATATAAACTGACTACCTGCCCTCTATGGAAGAGACTAAAAGATTGGAGGACATTAAAGCAGTGAAAATAGTTATGAAACCTGGAGACAGTATGGAAGGAGAATGGGAGATGAGACGAGTACAGGAAATGAAATCAGGGAGAAAAAATAGAGAGGTGAGACATTTGTGGGACACAGAAATGGTTTATTACCTTTTGATGATAATGTGTATATTATTCTCAACTGGACTGGTCTGAGGTGTAATTCATGTTGGGTAAATTCTCTTTACAAATTAAATGATGTGTAGCAATTGAATGTTTAAAATAATGATGATAATAAAATGGAATTTAAATAAATAGGCCAGGGTGGGTTCCTCAAGGCAGGAGTATCAAGTAATACTAGAAGGAAAATCAACTGGCTGAGCTTAGGAGAAGAAAAAATCTCTCTCTCTCTCACTCTCTCTCTCTCCCTCCCTTATTTTCCACCCTGAACAATGCTGTTAGTAATATTTAGGGTGCAGAGTTGCTGTGACTTCCAAATGGGACAGCATGTGTGAGACCTAGTACCTCATAGTAAGAGCCCAGTAATCTTGGTCCTCCTTGTCTTCACTGAAAGGTGTTTATTGATTGGATAAATTGTAGGTTTAACAATAGGTTACAGTTTTTACTTTTAATTCCAAAAATTTTATTTGGCAAAATCATGCTAACTGTTGAATTTGGGTAATGGGTATATAGAGATTTGTTGTGTACTACCTTCTCTACCTTTGTGTATATTTAAAGTTATTCATGAGGGGAAAAAAAAAACATTTTACCTGTGAATCTGAGTCTGAAAATAAATGCACATTCTAAGAAACATTTCTAATCCAGGGTTTCATTTTAAATTGTTTCGTTCATCCATTCATTCATTCATTCATTCATTCATTCATAGAAAGAGAGAGGAAAGAAAGAGAGAGACAGGCCCCACCCATAGCGTCTTCATGCCATAATCCATCCCCAGCATCAGCCAATCAGGATCACAGGCACACACATATGTCTGGTGCATACAGGGAGACTCCAGGAAGCAAACCTAGAACTTTCCTCTATGGCTTCAGCATTGCAGAACGTTGCATTACTGATATACCACTGCAGCTGGTCCTGTATATTTTTTTAACAGATACTTAAATACAGATAAACACAAATTATAGAGAGAAAATGGATGAGTGGTGAATGGCACTGGAAAAATTATCCATAGTGATCTTCAATTTTTTGTGTTTTTTTCTTTGTTAAAAAGATCTAAAGGAAGTATACCAGTGTTGCCGTTTGTTAATTTTGGTTTTCAGGCTCATAGATTTTTATTTTATTTCTTGAAATTTTTATATTTAAAAATTCAAGATAATACAAAATCACCTTATAGTTTTCTAAAATTATCATAACGGTTGCAAACAACAAAGATATATAAGAAGAGAAAAGTAGAAATAGTAGCCCACCATCTACAAATATACTAAGAGAAAATAATTCCTCATGCCATTTATGCATTTATACAAACTATATAAACGGATAGGTAGAAGACAGAAATGCTTTTATTTAAAAAGAAAAAAAAAGGAACTATTTATATAAACAGAAAGTCATGAGCCTGAGGCAGTCTATACCTACTTTGAATTCCTATAGAACAAACTGCAGCCTAACTTAGTATATATTTTTGTAACAAATAGTTGGATCTCAACCAATTGCAGGCAACCAACTCAGCGCACCGTGCCCAAATAAGGCAGGCTCGTAGTTGTAAGCCATCAGGTGATTTCTCTATTTTGTTTTTGTATTGTTTAAATGTGCTAAGTTTATGCTGCTGGGCAAAATTCTCTGAACCTCTTCTGGTTCTGAGTGTTGCCTGCTTTGTTCTCTGCTGAAAACTCTGAAATTTAATTTGTCTCCAGGTTTTCTCTTGACAGGATGATACTTCAGGTGACTTTTTTCTTAGGTAGATTTTATGGTATGTTAACAGAAAAGAAACTAGTGAAAGTGAAGGAACTCCCAAACTTGACATCGGTGTTTCTTCAGTCAGAAATAGCAGGTCCTCAGCAAGGTTTCCTAGTTCAGAGATTCTGGGCCTGGCCTAAAGAGCAGTGGTTAAGTACTTTGCACTGGTAGCCAGATCTCGCTTGTCTGACCGTAGTTTGAGTCCCAGTCCTAGTCCTAGTGGCTTGAAAAACATGCCAGGTACATGTGTGCATGTCCCAAATCCTGATGGAATGGAGAAATTGAAGAAAAAAGATGGTGACATGACCATGGATCATTAGTAGTAGACCACAGAAATGCTTTTATCAAAGAAATTCCTGGGGACCAGGAGGTGGCATTAGTGGTTATGGCGTTGGACTCCCACATGGCCTACTGCAGTTCAAGTCCCAGACATTGTGGTTTGAAAATCACGCTGGCCATGTGAACATGCATGCCCAAAATTCCAGGAGGAGAATGGGATAAAAGGGATTGCGGCATGGCCATACTGTCTCTCTTGGATGAGTGCACACACCCTATGGCAAAAACCTAGAGAAGAGAAGAGAAGAGAAGAGAAGAGAAGAGAAGAGAAGAGAAGAGAAGAGAAGAGAAGAGAAGAGAAGAGAAGAGAAGAGAAGAGAAGAGAAGAGAAGAGAAGAGAAGAGAAGAGAAGAGAAGAGAAGAGAAAGAAAATGAGAATGAGAGAAAAGAAATTCTGAATATCTGTCAAGATCAAGTTTCTTCAACATGTATTAGTTTGGATAGCGCGTGACTCCTTGTTATAAAAGATGAAGCACTGGTACCTTTATTCTATCCTTATAGTTTCACTTCTCATATCTCACTTTTTTCCATATACTTATGTTTTCATGTTGTGAGGATCTATAATGTTTGTTTTATAAATAAATTTTATTTCAGATATGACTTAGTCTTAGCTTTATAACCAAATAACAATAGAATCACTGCTGATCATTGGTCTTTTACTGTGGCATCTCAAGCATTAGGTTTTAAATTTTTATTCATCCTTTCATTGCCTATATTTTGTCATGTGTTTGTTTCTCACGAAGGGCTTATTTCATGCTGTTTTACATTTGAAATGTCTACCTTTTTAATCCAGTACTTGAATTACCACTAGGCTGCCTGACATTTTGGAGCCCAGGTGCCTTCCCATGTGGCCCTCGTTCCGTTAGTGTCTGGCATCTAATATGACCGTGGAGAATAAAGTCAGCCTCAGATGTTTTCCCCATGAAACTAACCTGATTTTTCCGGCTGAAGTCCTAAGTATTGTTGCTATTCTAGAAGTTTAGTTTGTTAGTAACTCAGCTAGGCAATACCATGGTTAACTTCTGTATTCTTCTTTCATGGAACCTGGTGCACTCTTTCTATTGGAACAATCAGTTGTTCTTAATTTTAGGATGATTCTTTTTTCCCATTAGGAATGCATTTTTTTTCCCCATTTTATAGTCCTCTACTTCAAAGGAAATAATTAGGAGCCAGCAGTTAGCGTAATGGCTATGTCACTGAACTCCCATGTAGTTGACCGCAGTTGAGTCCCGGACCCAGTGGCTTAAACTCATGCCGGGCATGTGTGCGTGCGTGCTCAAGATCCCAAGAGGAGAATGGAGGAGAAGGGATTGCAGCGTGGCTATCCCCTCTGGGGGTAATTTCTTGCTTTCTATCTGTCTGTCTCTGTCTTTCTGGAGAGCACATGTGCCCTATAGCAAAAACCTTTCTCAAAAAAAAGGAAACAATTATTTTCACATTGTCATGCCTTCACTGTCCATTCCATTGTCTTTGTTTTAATTTCTGTTTTCTTCTGCATTCCCTGTATTTATCTAAATAATTTAAAATGTTACTGATTCTTAAAAGAAAGTACAGAAATACAGTATGATATAAATAGCATGAGGATATTTGGATTCCAATTTGGATGAATCTTTCTTTAAAAGGTTTCCTTGCTTGAATGATAGGAAAATAACTGCTCTTTCTCCTGCCCCCAGTACCCTTAAAGCTATGAAATGACATATATAGAGTACCTCATGCAGGTTCTGATAATAGAGTTACTACTCAGAGGTGTTGGTTGTTATTACTTATTATATTTTTCTCTTCCATTCAAGATGGGAGAGAAGGAGCGTTAACACTCAGATTCTAAACACGTGTTACAATGTAATTGTGCTGGAAGCCATAGTATACAAATGATAAATAGCACCTTCTTTCCTGTGGTATAAAAGGAAAAAGATAAAATTATTTTATTCTGATTGTAATTTCTATTTGTTGTGTAATCTAATTTTCTGTTCTTCATGTTCATTTTCAATGTAATTTTGGCAGTTTGTAAAAACCCACCAACTAGTTGACCATCCTTGACCAATACTTGGTCAAATAGGAAAGAAATTTTAAGATAAAGATACTAATTGCACTATGGAGGAAGGTAATTCCTGAACAAGACATTTTATTTGGAAAAAGAAATGACTAACCTCAAAAACAGGTAAGTGTGTTTCACAGGTCCTGATTCATTTGACCCAATAGAGACCTTAGCAGCTCTGAATTCTCAAGGCTGCAGACTTGGCAGCTTGCAATGAGATCTGGCCTTCAAAGTATTGCCAGATCAGTGTCGGCTCTCAATGGTGTTTGCAAAAATGTTACTTAGCTACCAGCATTTTCAAATCAGGAGAGTTCCCATAAAATCTGGATTCTCTTGAAAAATCAGATTTGACAACACTGGGCTCATCACACTGAGAGGGGCTAAAGAGAAACTTCCCTATTAGATGGAGTATGAACCATCCAGTTGTCTTCCCTTAAATGCTTTACTCACTTTTGATGGCAGTCTGTTGCTGTAGGAGCTATTCATGAGACCTCCCCTTTACCCCCGCTGATGAGGGGACACTTACACCTTATGTGAGAGGAGTATACTGAGGCCCAGAAAGGTTAAATGCCAGAGGCAGGCATCAAGCCCAGGTCTGTTTGCATCTAGTTTTGTACTTCTACAGTACTTCTTTGGTCACACCTTCAAGTCACACTTTTGATAAAATTTTCTCTGTAGTTTTCATGTATATGTGCACTGTCGATACCAAGGAGTCTGTGCAACCAAAGAAATCTAGTGACAAAAGAAATGCCTGATTGGTGAGTATAGTCATAAATCACTTTATGCCAGAGATACGTTCTAAGAAATGTATCATTCAGCAAGGTCTTCATTGTGCGAACATCGTAAGACTAGTTACACAAAGCTAGGTGGTTTAGCTTACTATCCACCCAGGCTATATATTGGGTCATTGGGAAAGTTATAAAGCATTTTTGCTTAGAAAAACGTAGAAAAAAAGTTATGACTTCCTTGAACTCATAGCATAGCCTATTATAATCTATAGGCCCACCCTTGTATATGCATTCTTCTTTGACAGATGCATAAGTTATGTGGTGCATAACTTATGCTAATATTCATCAAATCTTTATGAAATGAAGGTCTTAAAATAACTTTTTAAGCTGCAAATACATTGTCACAGATATCACTGACAGATAATTAAATGGTCACCATTAATATGTGCAATGATGTTAACACAACAAAAAATTACAAGGTCAGTGTACTAATAGAATATTTTCAGAGATATATTAATAAAAGTACGAGTCTTTCTGATTATGGTTTAATTATGTCATGAAGCACTTTAATTACCTAATAAAACTGAATTTTAGCCAATTTTGTGAAACTTATGACTATACTTAAATCTGTAAGAACATGATACATTTTTTAAGTACAGGAATGTTGGTATATCCTTTAGGCATGATTAGTTTTATTGCTAAGGATTTGGAAAGAAACAAAAATGGTACATATAAATTAACTGATCAATGGATAAGACAATAAGCCTATTCTTTTTTTCTTAAAGAATTATTTTATTATTATTTTATTGAACTTTATTTTATTTATCTTAATCTGAGCAGAGAGGAACAGAGAGAGAGAAGTGGGAGAGTGTGAAAGCAAACCACCAGGTCCAGGACTCGAACTATGGTTGGCCATGTGGGAGTCAAGTGTCCTTAACCATCATGCCACCTGCCTGCCCCACTTCTTTGTTATCCAGAAACAAACACATTCATATGTAATATGCTACTCAAGTAGGATATATGTTTTGAGGGTTTTAGACTGTGTGTGTGTGCATGTGTGTGTGTGTCTGTGATTTTTATTTATTTATTTTGTCTTTGATGGTAGTTCCCTAATACAAGCTTGTTTGCTTCCTGATTTTTAAGATGTCATATTGTCTTTTAAAATGTAGTGTTTACTTGGGTCAGCTGGTGGTGTGGTGGTGAAGTCAGCTGAATCCCCACATGGTTGACTTCAGGATTCAAGTCTTGGACCTGGCGACTTGAAAAAATATGTCAGATGTGTGTGCATGCATGCCCAAAGTCCCAAAAGGAGGGAGAAATGGAGAAAGGGACTGTGGCATGACTACCCTCCCTAGAAGGTACTTTCTCACTTTCCCTCTCTTTCTCTCTGTCTCTCTCTGGCAAATGCACACTGATTTACACACACACACACACACACACACACACACACACACAAATAGATAAATTTTATTTGTCAATAAAATGTAACATTTATTTAAAATTTAGTATACACCAACTGATTTTAAATAAGTTTAGTTTTTTTATTTGCAAACAGAATTTCATTTTGTTTCATTTTTTGCTATAGGATACAAATGGTTTACTAAGTATTACTCTACAAGGCTATGTTTTGCTGTTCTTTCACACTTGCAAACTTTCCTATATAAAACACACTCATTCATCATCTCAAACATGTTTAAGCATGTTGGTTCAAAAATTTAAAATAGTGGGGAACTAGCAGTTAGCGTAATGGCTATGTCACTGGACTCCCACGTAGTCAACCACGGTTCGCGTCCTAGACCCGGTGGCTTAAAACTCATGCCAGGCGCGTGTGCGTGCATAAGATCCTGAGAGGAGAATGGAGAAGGGATTGCAGCATGACCATCCCCTCTGGGGGGTGATTTCTCGCTTTCTGTCTCTATGTCTCTCTTGTCTGTCTGGCAAGCACACGCGCCATATAGTGAAAACCTCTCAAAAAAAAAAATTTAAAATAGTGCATATAAAAAGAAAGCTTCAATATTGAAGAGAGGCTTAAAATAATCAAGCGTTTGAAAGAATCCAGAAAATATAGTATTGAAACCAGAAGATGGTTGGTGCTTAAGGCACTGGACTCGCACGTGGCCAACTATGGTTCAAGTCCCAGACCTGGCAGCTTGCTTTTTTACTTTCCCTCTCTCTTGCTCTCTGGTGAGCACACTTATAGCAAATTTAAATAATTAATAATTAATAAAATAAAAAGAGAATATGGTATCTGCTGAAGAGCAGGAATAAGAGAATAGTCCATATTGTGGGTCATCAGAGGCAACACTGCAAAGTTAGAGTCTGTGGGTGGAATAACTTCAGGTACTGTGAAGTCAATAACAGCAAGGTTAAAGAAATACAAATAGGAAGATTGTTGGACATACGGGTTGAGAACCCGACAGTGAACACCCTTTTTAACACTCTGACATGCACTAAGCCTATGTGAACACCTTAGAAGGGAATCACCACATGCACAGAAGTGCTCCTTTCAGGGGACCAGCAGTTAGCGTAATGGCTATGTCGCTGAACTCCCATGTAGCCAACCTCGGTTCGAGTCCTGGACCCAGTGGCTTAAACTCATGCTGGGCACGTGTGCGTGCCCAAGATCCCGAGAGAAGAATGGAGGAGAAGGGATTGTGGCGTGGTCATCCCCCCTGGGGTGATTTCTTGCTTTCTATCTCTCTGTCTCTCTCTGTCTTTTTGGCAAGCGCATGCGCCCGATAGCAACAACAACAACAAAAAAAGTGCTCCTTTCAGCCCCAGAACTGGCTGGTTTGGTGGTTTCAAACATCACTCTGTCAAATGCTGTTGGTCTAAAACAAAAGGATTTCCAGCAGTGATACAACTGAAGAATTGACTGAATTGAAATTTCAATCTTGATGAAACAGGTATCTGCTATGAATACATAGATCAAGTTCCTACATTTCAAAAGGAGAAAAATATGCCCCAGGATTTAAGATTACGGAAGGTGGCAGTTTTTCATTCTTCTTTCTCACAACTTCACAATAACTCACAGACTCTAACCCTTCCCATGCCACTTCCCTAAGCAAGCTTCAGGTCTTTTTTTAAGGTCAAGTATCCTATTTGTGTATTTCTAAACATTTAACATATAAAAAACTGTACTATTGATTTTTATTAAATTACATCTTTTTCAAATATGCTGCTGATAAAGATTTTAAATGTTACATCCACAATTCCATTTCCTCCATAAGTCCTGCAGTTTTATTGCAGTTTTACACAATGCAGTGATTTTCTAGGGTTGCATATGTTGTGTTAGAGCAGAACTGACTCTGGCTTGTGAAGTGTCCGCTATTGAGATAATAAGAATAATACCTTTACCCGGCACTCCTGTACCAACAGACTACAAGTGTGACTGAAGGCCAAAAGGGATTCTCCTGACCAAGGTGTCTGGTCCTCCTCCTTATTTAGCTAGAAAATAAATAAATAAATAAATAAATAAATAAATAAATAGATGTACCAGCAGGTGGCATGGTGGTTAAGGTGCTGGACACTCCCACATGGCTGACCATGGTTCAAGTTCTGTACCTGACAGCTTGTTTTCTCACTTGCTCCCTCTCTCTCTCTCCTTCCCTCCTTTCCTCCCTCCCTCCCTCCCTCCCTCCGTGTGTGTGTGTGTGTGTGTGTGTGTGTGTGTGTGTATGTGTATGTGTGTGTGGTCAAATTAATATAAATGAATAAATAAAATTAAATAAAATAATTCTTCAAAAATAAATAAAAAGAAAATATAGCCCATTAGCTACCATACATAGTCTTGTCAGAGCTATTCTCCATAAAGGAACCTGAGAATATGATCTAAACACAGAAGTGAGTTGATTTGCTGCATATAAGTCACTTGGGATAAAGGGAAATGCAGGTGTCAACTACTGGTTTATATCAAGAAATCTGCTTAATGTGTCTGACTTCTTTTGCCTCTTTCTTCAGCATCTCTCTCTGTAAACTTATTGCATGAAGTCATAGCAGCTGATCAAAAGGGAATGGCTGCCTGCTTGTGTCTTTAACCATTTCCAGGATAGGATAAATCACAAGAATTTGAGCAGAGCCTGGCAGTCATTTAAAGCAGTCAGATGGCAAGCTTGAGAAGGAAGGTTTACTGATGCTTCTTAAATCAAAGAGTTTTGGAATGATAAGATTCAGTGACTCAACGGTGAGACCCATCCTCCTTCCCCTCTGTGGATCTGAAAAGCGTAGTTTCTTAGGAAGGCATTTAAATGATTTGAATCTGAAATTGAGGAGAGAAAACAAGAATGCTGTTGATTTGTTTCAGTAAGTCCAGATAGTTAGATTCAAATAGTTCACGAAGCAGTATATCATGGTGGTTGAGAGAGCTGACGTCTGCCTGCCTGGAAGTGGATGTGGGCACTATCATTTGTGTATTCTTAGGCAGCCTTCTTACCCGCCCTACACCTCAGTCTTCTATCTGTGAAACAGGGACATTGAAGTTGTGGAGATTAAGTGACATCATATTTTTAAATTCTTAGAAAAGTCCTTGGCACTTTGTCAGTGCTCAGTAAGTATTAGCTACTGGTGATAGCATATGAAGATCGACAATATGGCAACTGGACATTGCATTAATTTCCCAGGCTCGACTCATCTGACTTTGGTGGAGTCACACAATTTAAAGAATTACAGAACTAAGTGTTTTAAGTTTCTGTAGGGTATATGTTGAATGTTAATCTCTGGATATGTCTGAAGTATTGCATATTCGTCCTATCTCTATGGCTCAGTTTTACAAAGAACTGAGCTGAAAGTCAATCAAGGAACATGGTGTCCCAGGAATTTCAGAGATTAGTATATGAATGTCATAACTGTTCCAGAAGTCACCCATGTGTTCAGATGCTGAACAGTGTTGGGATCACCTGACTCCATGAAAAGAAAATCTTGAACGTGATCCTGGGAACCACCATGAATTTCAATGTAATCCCTAGGGCCTCTTGTAGTGTGTTGTATCTCAGATGCTGTTGGGGAACTGATCTCACCTGATTTTCTTGATTTAAATCTAGCAAGGATTGACTATACTCTGCATCATAGACCTATATTCTAAGTCCCTCATAAAATCATAGATCATATACATTATATAAATATAGATTATGTTAATAAAAAGCCTCATGTACAGTGAATACTCATAATTGCATGTGGTTAGTTTGCTGTTGCTGTATAAAAAAAAAAATCACAAACTTAGTGACTTAAAACCACACACATTTACTATCTCCATTTCTGTGGGTCAGGAGTCCAGACACTGTTGAGCTGGGTCCACTGTATGTAGTTGAGTGTCAGAATGAGCTTCTCATTGGAGGCCAGGGTCCTCCTCCAGGCTCCTGGGTGGTTGGCAGGATTTAGTTCATTGCAGTAATAGGACTAGCATCTTTAATAGATTTTGCTGACTATTGGTTAAAGATTTTTTTAGCTCCTGCAGTTTCTTTCCTTGGGAATCCCACAAGCAGTTCACAACATGAATGACTGCCTTCTTCCAGGCCAGCAGCAGCATCTCCCTCTGACTTCCAATCCCTCTCCCTTTGGTGCTGGATTCCTGTATAACTGAACGTTATCATGGGGTACCAGCACTATCTCCCACTTGATGTTATTAATCAGGGGGGCATCTATCTCACCCCACTCACAGGTCTGCCTACACTCCAGGGAGGAAATTAAATGGCATGTGCCAAGGGGGCAGGAATCCTGAGGACCTACCACCATGTGGGATAAAGTGAGAGATCATGGCTGGAGTTGATCAAAGGTGACATTAGGTCGGACATGAGAATCAGGAGAGTCTAGCTTAGCCCGTAGGCATGTTCTCTAATTGCTCCAAGTTTAAAGACACTCAAGCTATCACTGGAAGGAAGATCAAAGGTGTACTTCACCCTGGGAGACTCCTGTTGCATGAAGACTCTCCATCTACTTTGTGAAAGCAAAGGCTGGTGTGGACTCTGGAAGCCAGAAGGCCACAATCCAATTGCCAGTACAAAATTAGGAGACTGTCTGGGATTTCTGAAGTTTTCTGTGAGGTATCATTAGACACGAGGCCCAGTCATGATGGTGCTGGTGGTAGCATGTCATGGTGCGATGCTGGAGCCACAGGGGAAGTCACACGTTCAGATCATGGGTTAACCAGTACATGCTGGGCATGCCTACTGTGGTCCTGGCTGGCTGGAAGGCTGGGACCAGGTGGAGGGAATGGACTGTGACATGCTGAGACCCTGTCAAGGGTATTTCTCTCATACTCATAAAAAAGAAACTTAAAAGAAAAAAAGAGAGGAAATGAGAAATTTAAACCATATAATATAATTACTTGGGAAAGTGAATGTCTTTTAAGGCAAAAGGAAAAGGTAGTGATTTGCTTTTGTAGGATAACGAGGCCAAGAGCTATAGGGGGGTTGGCCACTCCTTAGGCAGAAACCAGATGGTGACATCTATGCCTTGGATAACATCTGACTGATGATAGCATGAGAACATTGTAGCCAATATCATTTGCACTTATATCAACTCTCTGATCTTAGTCTTGGATAATTCTTCCATAGTTATACACTTATGCATTATACATATGCCCTGTATGCACAGCATGCCAAGTCTTTTCATTTCCCCTCTCCATTACTTGAGTCTATACCAGCACTACAAAGTAGAAATAGAAAGCAACCACATATGTAATTTAGAATTTTCTAGTAGCAGCATTTTAAAAAGGCAAGAACAGTACGTTTTACTTAACTCAGGGTCTCCAAAACACTATCATTTCAACATATAATCAGTATAAAAATTATTAATGGCTTGTTATTTTGTACTGTCTTTGCAATCCATTGTGAACAACACAGCTCAGTTCAGACTAGCTGTGTTTCAGGTGCTCAGGAATCACACATGGCTCATGGCCGCCATATTGGACAGCACCACTCTAGAGTTCCAGCTGGAGCTTCTGATTATGGGTGTTTAACTTCAAACCTCATTTCTCCCTATACTCACACCTTTTTGTTTTTTTTTTAATGGACAGAGGGCATGTGTGCTCATCAGAGAGAGAGAGAGATAGAAAGCACCTCCCAAGGGGGAATAGTCATGCCTCAATCTCTTTTCCCTCATTTCTCCATCATATTGGGATTTGGAGCATGCGTGCACATGTACCCAGAATATATATTTTTTCAAGTCCCTGAGGTTCAGATTTGAATTGCTGTCAGCCATGTGGGATCTGGCTCCTTTAACCACAAGACTACAAGGCCAAACCTCTACATTCACTTTCTAGATAATCTTGCCAATTCCAGCTTTTATTTAGTGTTGTTCTCTGTGACAGTAACTGTTAAATCTCTCTTCCTCCATCCCACCACTTAACTTTTTTTTTAAAGAGAGATTTTTGCAAGAGGGCGTGTGCACTCATGAAGAGACAGAGCAAGACAGAAAGACAAAAAGTGAGAAATCATCCCCCAGGGGGATAGCTATGCAACAGTCCCTTCTCCTGCAGTCTCCTCTCAGGATTTTGGGCATGCATGCACATGCACCTGTCATGAGTTTTAAGTTTTTAGGTCCAGGACTCAATTCGTGGTCAGCTACGTGGGAGTCCAGTGATGTAACCATTATGCCATCTTATGGTCCCCCCTCACCACTTATCTTTTGCTGTGACTTTTGTCAGATAATGCATCAAGTTAAACATGGTTAAAACTGAGTGCTCTTTCCACTGATTTCTTTCAGGTCTTGTTTAATTCAAAATTGTTTTCCACCCTTCTCTATTCCTCTGTCTCAGTAGATTCTTTCACTTCTTCCCCATCATCTAATATATGGTTTTGTTTTGTTTTTTCTTTTTAGAGAGATTTTTGCTATAGGGTGCATGCACTTGCCAGAGACTCAGAGAGAGAGAGAGAGAGAGAAAGTGAGAAATCACTTCCCAGGGAAGGCTGACCACACCACAGTCCCTTCTCCTCCATTCTCCTCTCTGGGTTTTGGGCACACATGCACATGTGCCCAGGGTGAGTTTCAAAGGGATGGGTCTGGGGCTCAAACTGTGGTCAGTCATATGAGAATCCAGCGCCAAAACCACTATGTCACCTACTAGCTCCTTGTTGTGTTTTGTTTTGTTTTCTAATTTGATACTGAAACCACTGATTCAGGTATTGGTAAAAATCCCTGTGCTTCCTGACTTACTAAACTTGCTTGCTCCCAAACTATATTCTAAATAGTTTTCCTTTTTTTAAAAAAATTTTTGTATTACATTGAGTCACCATATATCTTTACAGTAAATGAAATGCATTTTCCCAGCATAAGTATTGTATATTATTTCAATCAAAGATCTTACAAAACACATTTTCAACAAATAATTTTTTATTCTTGTGTACATTAAATGTTTTGTCTTTTTCCCCCCTTGATTCCCTCCCACCCAAGAGCTCCATTCTTTTCACAGGTTTTCTCGTTTGCCCATAAGCTTCCTCTACTCTGGCTGCATTACCAGCATCCTTCCAATAACAAATGTTAGGAGTCTCATAACTGGCCTGTTGTCCTTAACTCCGCTTACATTTGATTTACAGTTCACTTCCAGCATTATCATTTCTTCTTTCTTTGTTCCAGTCTCACCTTTATTTATTTATTTATATTTACTTTATAGTCACTGTATATCATTACAGCACACAAAATGAGTTTGTTTTTCTACCCAAGCATTGTTATCTTTATCAGTGAATATTTATGGATGACCCACTCTGTTCTAAACAGGGGAGAATTTAAAATACATATATTAAAATACATCTATAACTGTCCAGTCAATGAAATTGTTACTTTACACATACACACATACAGCATCTATGTTCATTTAAACAAATGCTTGAATATGTATCCCACCTGAGAAGTTGAACAAATTACGATGCTTTACAAAGGAAAAAAAGGGGGGGGGGGGTTTGGCATCATTGTGCAGAAGTAATACACAGCCCAAGAGAAGCCAGATTCCACATGATGGCCAGGGTTTGAATCCCTGGCTGGGTCAGCCTGAAGCCCGCTGGGCTCTCATGCAAGATCCCAAGATCCAGTAGGCTGGAGGATGGAGGGACGGGGTCACAGCATAACCAGACTCATGGAGGGAGCTCAGCCCTCTCTCCCTCTCTCTTTCTCACACATACATGCACGTGTGCTCTATCATGAGTAGAAAGAACAAAATTTTAAAGAGGAAAAACATATAATGGTCAGTATAACACAATACCAACATATGATGGAAGCCATGTGGAAGGACAGAAAGGCCATTAAAAACTCAGAGCCTAGAAGGTGCACTTCAGTCCAGCATGGTTAGGAAAGGCTGCTGAAAATATCCACAAGTCTTGATCCCTCTTGGTATGAGTGTGAGGAAGGAAAATGCCTCCTAACCTGAGCAAAGGAGAACACAAAGGAAGAAAATGTGCCTCTCCCCAGCCCCTTAAAAACAGAATTAAAATTCAACTCTTTTATCCCAAAGATTTTTTTTTTTTGAGAGAGAGAGAGAGAAACTTTTGCTATAGGGCATGTGTGCTCACCAGAGAGAGAGAGACAGAGAGGCAGAAAGCGAGAAATCACCCCTGGGGGTGGGGGGGATTAACTATGCTGCAATCCCTCCACATCCATTCTCTCAGGATTTGATGGCATTTGTGTTCCTCCTCCCCACGCACCCCCCCACACACACCCATTCTCCTATCTCTTAGTTTAGTTCTTAGCCCTGGTTGCAAATCAAAATCCCTAAAAAGTCTATGAAAAAAGTTGTTACTCAATTACCCTCAGTGATACCACAGGTCAATTAAGTAACAATCCTTCGGGTCAGGCCATAGTCATAAATTTGACGTAAAGACCTACAATCAGGAGAGCACTCAAGCACTATGACAAAAATCTCTTTAACAAGGGACCAGCAGATGGCGTGGTGGCTAAGGGCACTGGACTCCCACATGGCTGTCTGCAGTTCAAGTCCCAGACCTGATGGCTTGCTTTCTC
>NW_006160040.1:527441-557712 GCF_000334495.1 Tupaia belangeri chinensis | reverse complement strand
GCCCCTCCCCAGTGCAGCCGCGCGCCGGGATCGGCCTGGCCGGTGCTCCTCCACTCCGGGGGGCGCGCCACGCGGCCCGGGGGGCCTCCCTGCCCCTCCCTGCCTCTCTGGCCCGGGATGGCCCGGAGGCCGAAAACAAGGTTGAAGAACTTGCAACTTAAGAAGATGATAGTTACCAGCCCTGCATTACCTCAGGGGAAAACAAGAACTACTCTGCCATTTTTAAGGAAGCCAGATACCCAAGGACAACTCACACTGCAGACCCCCACAACACCATTCCTGGTAACTACAAGATGACTGCTGTGCCGCATCAGCTGATAATTATCCCTGTGTACCAGAACTGCTTTCCTGAAACTGCATTCCTTGGAGACTCACCTACACTTGTGGATCTGCCGGAGACCCTTCCTTATCCAACCCTGAGTGGAGTTTATGCTCCCTATTACCAAAAACTTTATGAGCTGATGGTTGGAACTTGTGGCCTCTCTCCCTTTACTTGTATGTATCACTTTTTCAGTAACTCTTCTGGAAGACAACTGTATATAGCAGGGATATTGTAATGGGAGAGTGAGACAGGGCAGAGGGACAAACATAGGAAAAATAAAAAAAAAAATTAAAAAAAAAGAGGAAGAGGAAAAAAAACATATATGTGCATAAGCAAGAAAGTAGAAGTGGAATATTATTGATGATAACATGCTTGATTGGGTCACTGTGCAGTTTATTCTAGATGGGAGATTACATTTAGTACGCTGTGATGATGCTCAGGGAATGAATGTTAGGGAAAAAAGAAAAAAAACGAAAACAAAAAACAAACAAAAAAAAACGGTTAAACTATTCGTACCATTTAAAAAAAAAAAATTGGATATTTGATGGCTGCAGTGAGCGGTATGGGCCCAGTTGGGTTCTACTTTATAGTATGCTCTTTTTACCCAATGGGGTTTAGGCCTAAAGTCAGACTTGAGTTCATGTAGAGGCATGTGTCAGCTGTGATAACTATTGGAGAGACTTAGACTAATTAAGATCACTGACAGATCATTTGGGGAGGGGTGAGGCACGGAGGGCAATCGGGGATGACAGGGACAATGTGGGAGGAGGATGGGTCATAACAGAGGGAGGGGGATGGGGAATCTAGGATGGTAAAACAAAAGGCAAGGTATGCAGGACACAAGAATTGGGAAATTATTTGCTGAGAACATATATGTTGACGTGCTTGATTGAGCCAACGCACAGTATATATTGGATGGAAAATTCATTTGTGTGTTGCGATGGGAAAAAAAATTATAATAAAAAATAAACTATAAAAAAAAAAAGAGAAGAGGATAGAGAAAAGATAGCAAGTGAACAATAGAGGGGATGTTAGTGAGAAACAGATATGGTTTATTATCTGTTGAAGATGACGTGTATAGTATTCTCAACTGGACTGGTCTGGGAAGTATTTCATGATGGGTGAAGTCTTTTAACAAGCAAAATGAGAAATAGTGATTGACTGTTTTAAAAAATTATAATAATAATAATTATTGGGAAATGCATGGAAAAGACTTTGAATGATAAAGCGGGGAGATCGATGCCTCTGTATTGACTGACATGCATGGCATTCCCTTTTGAAAAAGCAATGGAAGTCAATGTAAAGTTATATGTAATCCAATGTAATAAAAAATAGAGGGGATGTTAGTGAGAAACAGATATGGTTTATTATCTGTTGAAGATGACGTGTATAGTATTCTCAACCGGCTGCTTGGCTCTATATTTTGACTCATTCAGAATAATCTTCTATTCCATGTTATTTTAGAGCTAGAAGAACTTCATATTGTGTTGTCCATTCTTTTCATTTTACTGACTAGAAACAGGTCTAGAAGGATTAAAATCACACAACTATGTAGGGGCACAGCTAAGATTAGAGCCCTTCTCCAGCAGTGGTTCAGGTTGGAGAGATTACATAATAGCTAACACCATCATTACATCCCATGGACAGACAAGGGACAAAGAGCACTACATCAAAGAATGTAGCACAGTAGGACAGTCAGGAATAGACAAAGCTGAGGTCCTACAACCAAGCAGGGTAACTCTTAGCACATTCCGAAACTATGTAAAATAATGATTCTCAAACTTAGTGTGTGTGAGAAGCACATTGGAGCTCATTGGACAGGGATATTCCTAGGTCTTACCCCAGTGAGTCTGACTCAGTTATTCTGAGTGGGACCAGTTAAAGCATTCATTTTTCAAAGCTCATCTATTTCTTTGATGAGAGAGAGAGATAAGCACCCTCAGCAGGCTCTCTCACCCTGTCCCCACCTCCCATCCTTTCGCAGCAAGCCAGGATCATGGGTGTGCCCACGTGCTCAACATGTACAGTCAATCTGGGAAACAGACCCCTATCTCCCTATGGCCTCCAGCAATGCAGAACATTATGCTACCACTAAACTCCATGGCTGGGCCCAGAAAGGAGCATTTTTTAACATGTCACTCAGGTGGTTCTGATGTAAATGAATTGAAGTTACTTGACAGGAAGTATTAAACACTAACCTAAGGTGGCAAAGTGTTGTTGGCTTCCAGAGAATGGCTTTTTGGATACTTGCAAGTGAAGACTGGGGAAGGGAGTTGGGGTTGGTTATGGGTCTATACCAATGTCCAGTAGGAAGTTACAACACAAGATAAAGGATAATAACACAGGGATCACCCCTGGAGGAATGAGTAAATTCAGAATTTATCACATTTACTTCTTTTTTTTTTTTTTTTTTTTAGAGAGAGAGAGGCTTTTGCTATAGGGAGTATGCACTCGCCAGAAAGACAGAGATAGAGAGATAGAAATCGAGAAATCACCCCCCAGGAGGGATGGCCACGTCGCAATCCATTCTCCTCCTTTCTCCTCTCGGGATCTTGGGCACGCACACACGCACATGCACCAAGTGTGAGTTTAAGCCACCAGGTCCGGGACTCAAACCATGGTCAACTACATGGGAGTTCAGCGACATAGCCATTACGCTAACTGCTGGTCCCCAGAATTTATAATTTAAAGATTGATTGCAGCCAAAAGTGACTTATCTGTACCGCTGTCTTCATCTGTAAATCATCCTGGGGAAAGAGAGTTTTTTAAGAACGATACTATTCTAGGGACTAGCAGATGGTGTAATGGTTACATCACTTGACTCTCATGTAGCTGACCATAGTTCAAGTCCCAGACCTGGCAACTTAAAACTGAAGCTGGGAACGTGCACGTGCATGCCCAAAATCCTGAGCAGAGAATGGAGAAGGGATTGTAATGTGGCCATCTCCCCTGGGGGGTGATTTCTCGCTTTGTGTGTCTCTGTTTCTCTCTGTCTCTCCAGTGAGTACATGCGCCCTATACCAAAAACCTCTCTCTAAAAAAACAATAAAATAAAACAAAACTATACTATTCTAATGGCCCAACTCTATAACATATAGTAAGCAACAAACATACAAGTATAGTGCTACTGCTTCTATATTATTTTTAAATTTGCAAGAAAATGTTTTATTATAGATTTTAGTATGTAAACTTTCTGATATGTTTTAAAGTAGATAGAATAGGAGCTATTCCATTCTTCACTGATGATAACCATGCCTGAGTTCACCTAAAGTAGCAGAGAGGAGACTAATGCCTGCGTTTTCTAAATCCTGTGTCATGGGAGCAAAATATTGTGCTTTTAGGCTGGGAGCTTTGGAATCAGGCAGACCTGGGTAAAATCTTAGCTCTGTAATAAGCAATGCGACCTTGAACAACTTACTTACCTTCTCTGAATTACAATTTTCTCATGTGTAAAATGGAGATAATAGTAGCTCCCTCACGGAGTTGTTAAGTGAGATCATTTTTTTCAATATGCCTGGCACATAGTTGCTGAGTAAATGTACCACCCTGGAGGGTAAGTAGGGAAAACCAGCTTAAGAAAATGAGAAGTTAGCACATGGACCACACGCCAAAGTTGGGATATAATTCCAATTAATGAATAGAATATTGATGGAATTTTGAGCTTGTGGGTTGCCTAGCAACCCACACTAACACAATACACTGGCTGTGAGAATTGTTTTTAATCAAAGCCGTAATTAAACTGCTCTTAAGCAGCTCAAGGTCATAAGCAGACAAAAGGATTCCCCTATGAGTTTGGGGTTGTGCCAGACGGTTTGAAAAAGTGATTCCCCAACTCCTCAGTGTCTTTCTACTAATCTACCTTGGAGATTTGAATCCTCCCTGCTCTGTGCCCCTCAGTGACAAGAGATGTTAGACCTTCCATTGAACAGGGTAAAGGTTGGGGATGGAGAAGGCAGAGTGCTTACACTATGCTGGATGTATGCAATCAACAGTCATTGTGTGCTGAGGGCTAGAAATATAAAACATTTGTCTTTGCCCCTGCTGATCTTCAGAATTTCAGTCCAGGAGAGGACATCAGCCCAGGTTGGATAATAATACAGCAAATTATTTCCTGCATGGCTATGTCCCCAGCAGGATTCTAAGCGGTATATACAAGCAGATACAGCAGGTCTTAAATATCCATTTTTAAGATTTTTATTTTCTGGCAAACCAGTCTTGGGGGAATATCCCACTCTGGTTGCCCAGCACATTAATGTGGCATCACCTGCTGGCGAGGGTATGAAGCTGGGCGAGGGCACTGGAGCTTCTGCATCACTGCATGTGGCTTGCTGCCTCTTTTCACTGGAGCCAAAGACTTAATCAATCTTACACTCTGCTCTGCTCATTTGTAAACCGGGCATGATGATTTTGATTCTACCTCCCTCCTGGCAGTGTGATGCCTTGAGATAACACGGGTAAATGTTCTGAACAGATAAACACGATTTCTGAGCTAATCCCATTTCCTTGAGCATCATGGTATATTCTTTTGCATTTCCTATTCCTACTTCACTCAGTCTTACAATTTAAGAGGGAAAAAAGGGGTGAGCCACGGACCATTCTGTTTATTTGCAATTATCAGTACTTTGGATAGCATTATTTATAGCTTAGTGTGCTAACTTCTTTTGCAGAGAAGATCAGCTTGATGGTTTAAGGGAGAAACCCTTATGCCACTTTGGCATTTCAGCATTTATTTACACAAAAACATGACTTCAGGCTGACAGGCCTTGGAGGCAGGCAGCTGGTTGATGAATCATGTTTAACATTCATCTGGTGCCGCTGGCCCCTATCAGAGGACACTGCTGGTCATCACCTGCCCCTGTCAGTTCTTCCCCTCCTAATAAAGTACATCTGTTTTGGTGACTGAATAAAAACACCAAGTGGAGGAAGGCTTGGTGTGAGTAATTCAATCAGGGCAAGTCAGCGTGCTGCATTGAGCAATACAGTATCAGGATGGTTTGGCCGCAGCTTAATGCAAAGTAGACTGGGAAGGGTGGAAGCACAGCTCTTAATCATCATGGGTCATACTCTCAAAATGGAGAGTCCCAATCTATCCTCCCAGTCCAGATTTTTTTTAAAAGAATTTATTTATTTATTTATTTATTTAAATTTGACCAGAGACTGGGGAGGGGTTGTGGTGGTGAGGAAGCAAGCTGCCAGGTCCGGGACTTAACTGTGGTCAGCCGTGTGGGAGTCCAGCATGCCAAGAGCAAGGCTCCCCTAAGTTCCCTTCTGAATTAACACAAATGGTTTACATGACCTTTCCCTATTAGCATCATTTAACATTTTCTTGAGGCTTATAAATTTTTAAGGAAGTTCAGACCAAAGTTCAGAGCACTACTAGCAGTTCTTTTTAATATTGGCTTTTCTTGGCTGTATTTGGTATGCTGAAGAACTGTATGATTTTAAAATACCCTCGTTTTAAAAGTAAAACAGCAGGGAGACTGACATTTGCAGTCTGGTATTTTGAAGTTTTCCACTGCTCATTGTATTTTTAAAATTTTCTCTTTGGTGTGACTATCCAGTAGTATAAATTGTGTGTTTTGTTTAAAAGAGGAGACAGTGAGCATGTGCAGGGTGCCAGTCGGCCTCGAATCTGCCTCGGATCTCATCGTCTCACAGAGGGACTGAGGAGAGGACGATAGTAAGGGACATGCAGGATGTCTGAAGTGTATCTGAAAACATGTGAAGTAGAAATTACGGTATGATTTTAAGTTGCAGAACTAAGGAACGTTTTTCTTTTTTTCTTCTTTTTTAATGACCGACCTCACAGTGTTCTCAAGTCGTTCGTTGCTGAGAAAAGGATCACTGGCAAAGAGGAAGCACCAGAGCAGCTCCTGTGATCCATTTCTGGTTCTGTTGGTGCTTAGCTCTTCCCTTTTTTATTCCTTGTAAATTAAATGACTCTTTTTACTATCTCATTTTCACCTTGTATATTCCCCCCACCCCGGGACAGGATCTGTGATACCTGATAGTTTATTAACAGGTGTTCTAGAAATAATCTATTTCAAAAATGAAACACTAAATATAGCACACAAGTTCAAAGCTTTCAAATGTGATTCTGGTTTTAAAAAATCAATCTAATGAATGCTTTCCATTGAAACCACTGGTTGTTAGGAAACCCAGTGGCAAATGGTACCTATATCAATAGTTCTACCATCATGGCTGATTCTCTCCTGACTCAGCTCACAGATTAGCATTTTTGCCATATGGCTGAAAGGGTAGAGAATGTATGTGCAGAAGAATAGAGCCAGTAACATTTTTGCCCATCTGGCAAAAAGAAATGTGCAAGTAGCAAGAGTATTAATATTTATTTAGCTATATGGATGCAACCTTTAACCTGAAATAACAACTAATGCAGCAAAGTAGTACCAAATTTACGTTTGTCAAATAATTTCAATCTAACTGACTAAACATTTTCGTGTTCTATGTTATGCTCCTAAAATCTAACTCTTCGTGAATTTCTTGGGGTTTTCCATTTAGTGTGGTCCCTTACAGTGCCAAATGTAAAACATCTTTCAGGAGTGGCCACATGATTGGACCCAGCACATGGGCATGAGTGTTGAAGTTCTATTCTGGTACTGTGTGACTTGAGATAAATGACTTGACCCATCTGAGCCTCAAATTCTTCATATGTAAACAGCGAATAACATATTTTAGACAGTACCCCTCAGAGGGTAAGCCATGGAGAGCCATGGATTAATCCATCAGAATCTGAGCAGCTTATTCAAAATACAAGCATCTGGGTCCCACCCTCAGTGATTCCAACTCAGTGCGTCTGGAATCAGTCCGCAAATCTGCATTTTTGTCACCGTTCCAATAAAACACTGAATCAAAGCTATAGAGACTGACTATAGAGCACTTAGCTACCTTGAAAAGTATGTAGCTAGTTCATTCTAGTAAATGTATTTTGTATATTGTAGGAATTTAATTAACATTGCATAGCATTTGTGCTTAAAATACTGTAACATCAGAGACAATAGAAGATTGGCTTGCATAAAAGAGTTGTTGACTCACTAAATATATCTCTCAATTCTCCCCTTCTTAAAAAACTTGTTGACTTAATCTTATTATTTTAAATTTTGCTACAGGGCACATGAACTCATCAGACAGAGGAGAGAGAGAGAGAGAGAGAGAGAGAAAGCAAACGGTCAGGTCTAGAAATTAAACCACGGTCAGCCATGTGGGACTCTTAACGCCTTAACCACCACCCCCACCTGCTGACTCCTTAATTTTCCTTTTTGTTTAATTAGATCCTTTATTCTTCTTTTTTCCTGCACAGGAAACACCAAAATATTCATGGACTAGTTCTAAATCTGGAGCCCAGATGAAGCTGAACTAGTATGGAGTTCTTAGTTTTTCAAGATCCATATGTGCCCAGCTTAATCACCACCAACTCCCTTGGTTTCATGGCTAAAGAGCAAAACTCTGATGATGGAAAGGCAAAAGACTTAATTTGCTTCAGTCTCATCTAAAGTCAACTGAAAAGTGAACCAGAGAGTGGTGCCGCCATGGAAAGAAATTCAAGTCTGTGGAAGAACTTAGTAGATGAACACCCAGTCTGCACAGCCTGGACGCAAGAGGCTGAAGGAGCCATTTATCATCTTGCCAGTATTTTCTTTGTAGTAGGTTTCATGGGTGGCAGTGGATTCTACGGGCTCCTTTATGTCTTCAGTTTGCTGGGATTGGGTTTTCTCTGTTCTGCCGTCTGGGCTTGGGTAGATGTCTGTGCAGCCGACATATTTTCCTGGAATTTTGTACTGTTTGTCATCTGCTTCATGCAGTTTGTTCATATTGCATATCAAGTCCGCAGCATAACCTTTGCCCGAGAATTCCAGGTGCTGTACAGCTCCCTTTTCCAGCCCCTGGGGATCTCTTTGCCTGTCTTCAGAACGATTGCTTTGAGCTCCGAAGTGGTTACTTTGGAAAAGGAGCACTGTTATGCCATGCAGGGGAAAACCTCCATTGATAAACTCTCTCTGCTTGTTTCAGGAAGGTTTGTACCCTTGGTGCTTGCATGTCCTTCCTCTTTATTAGTCATTCGTGTGTGTTTCTTTTCACTGTCTTCTTCCATCTCAGTGTAGCATAGTTCTGGGTGGCGTTGAGTACCCTGAAGCTTGAGAAAGTCTTTGATACCAGAATCATAGACACAGACATTTAGAGTATATGGTATGATTTACTGGAAGCAGGAAAAAATTTAGAGCCTTAATATTTCATCTTAGAAAGCAAATGACATGGGCCAGCCCTGTGAACTGGTGGTTAAGAGAAGCAAAATCCCATGTGGCCACTATGGTTCAAATCCCAGCCCCAGAGGTTTAAAAAACATGCTAGACACGTGTGCATGTGTCCCAAATCCTGACAGGATGGAGAAATGGAGGAGAAAGGATTGTGGCATGACCATGCCCCATTATAGGTGCTTTCTCCCTCTCCTTCTGTCTGTCTGGCAGGCAAGCAAATGCATCCTCTGGCAATACAAAAAGGAAAAAAGAAAAAAGAAATCAAATGACCTGGATCTTAAAACTAAAGTATGAATTTGTTTATCTGGGTATGATATTTGTTTCCTACCTAATCACTGAATGTCAAGGAAAAGATAATGTCAGCTTGAATTAATATAATATGTAGATATGCAAAGTCCTTTAAATATGCTCTTTGCTAGGACATTCTTCTAAGTAATAGAGAATATGTAAATTTTATAATCATCACTCCTTTTCAGCAAATTCTAGCAATTGTCCATTTGCTAGCAGCAGAAGAGGGGCACCTCAAAAAATGTATATATACCTAAATTTTGCAAACAAAGTTTGGGGGAAAAAAACATGTGATTATTCATGTCTCTAAAAAGGGTAAAAATTTAGTTTACAGAGGAATTTACAGCAGAAACCCTTTATGCTCTTAAATGTTTGCCTAGTTATTATAATCCAAACTCTGAGTGCACTGAAACTTTTTACTGAAGTACAGTATATACTCATAAATGGACACCTATCATTTGTACAACCTGATGAATTTTCTGATGAATTTCACCCAATACTTCAGAATCCTAACTGAAGAACATCAGCACATCAGCACGTGAATGTTACAGGATGTTGTGTCACTTGCTGTAATTTTTACAGTTTAATATTTTGCCCTTCACAGTTCTAAAGAACAGAAAGATCGGAGATCTGAAATACCCTTCCCATAATCACATGCTTCTTCTCCTTCGCTCATCTGTCATGTTCCTGTGTTTTGGTAGGATCAGAGTGACAGTCGATGGTGAATTTCTGCACTACATTTTCCCCCTCCAGTTCCTGGATTCTCCTGAGTGGGATTCACTGAGACCCACAGAGGAAGGCATTTTTCAGGTAAGAAGTAACTAGGCCACTCAGTTAGTGCTCCCTCTTTCCAAGAGTAAGAAATGTTTGTTTTAAAACAAGGAGAGAAACAAGCAGAAAAGCAGGAAACACAAGAATGATTTCTATTTAACTTTGGAACGTACTTCGCAGGATATTTGACGGCCCAATTCTGATTGACTCCTGCTGATTTTTTTTAAGTTTATTTATTGAATGAGATAGGCACCATTGACAAGGTCCTCATGCCATGATCCACTGCCAGAATCAACCTACTTGGATCATGGCCATGTGTACACACACTCGGCATCAGAGGGAGGCCGTGGGCCATGAATCTGGGACCTTCTCATGAAGGTCCAGTTGTGTTACTGCTGCTCCAACCTCTGGCCCTGACTCTTGCTGATTCACGCCACTCTATAGGTCCCACAACAAGGAGAACAGGTATTACATGTGACAGGAAAGAAACCATAATAAACACTTTTTAAAAATAATTATTTATTTAATTTTATTATTTTTTATTTATTTTATTTTATTTTTTTTAATTTGCTACAGAGCACATATGCTCACCAGAGAGAGAGAGGAGGAAAGTGAGAAAGCAAGCCACCAGGTCTGGGACTCAAACCATGGTCGGCCATGTGAGAGTCCAGCACCTCAACCACCATGCCACCTGCTAGCCTCCATGATAAACATTTTTAAGCTTTCCTTTAAATAACTGCATATTTGGGAATTAAAATATAATTAATTGAGAATTGACTGTAAACTAAACCTGCCAGTGTGACAGTTCAGAACAATCACCAAGGACAAACAGAAATGTACTTATTGTAAAGTTCATTCTTAAAAATTTAAAATGCTGATAGATTTTAACATTTTTAATTCAGATGTTGTTTTCTAGCAGCAGAATGCTAAACTCACTGTTAGTACTCTGCTTTCATATCTGGTAGCCTTGAAAGGTAATCATTTCAGGGGCTCCATTCATTGTACCACTGTTTTCGTGTGCATTAATAGATAATATGCGTGTATAATACAAGTTCACATCCGTATTCAAAATAGATACATAAGTTCTATCAGGTCATCAAAAAAGTCATGATGCATTTTTTTTGAGAGGTTTTTTGTTTGTTTGTTTGTTTTGAGAGGTTTTTGCTATAGGGCGCGTGTGCTTGCCAGACAGAGAGAGACAGAGAGACAGAAAGCAAGAAATCACCCCCCAGGGGGGATGGCCACACCACAGTCCCTTCTCCTCCATTCTCCTCTTGGGATCTTGGGCACCCAAGCACTCATGCCCAGCGTGAGTTTAAGCCACCGGGTCTAGGACTCGAACCACGGTCCATTACATGGGAGTCCAGTGACATAGCCATTACGCTAACTGCTGGTCCCTCATGATGCATTTTTGCACAGAAAATTACATCATGACTTTTCTGACGACCCAATATTTTGTACCATAGAAACTTAGGCTTAAGTTAAATATCCACTATGTTCAGAATTGACTCAGAAATGCTAACATTAACTGACCCAATTTTCTTTCTTTAAATCAAGTAGCTTTCCCTTCAATAAAATCCAAAATATAGATAACTGAATTGAGTAAACAAACTGGGATGAGCACAATATTGTAATTTACTCATCTCATTAATGATATGAGTAGTGTTGGTGTAATGTCTATGTTGCTGAACTCCCATGTAGTCGACCGCAGTTCGAGTCCCGGACCCAGTAGCTTAAACTCACGCCAGGCACGTGTATGTGTGTGCCCAAGAGAGAATGGAGGAGAAGGGACTGTAGTATGACCATCCACCCTGGGGAGTGACTTCTTGCTTTCTGTCTCTCTGTCTCTCTATCTTTCTGGTAAGTACATGTGCCCTATAACAAAAACCTCTCCAAAACCAAAACAAAACAAAAAACCAAAAACAAGACTCTTCAGAGACCAGCAGTTGGCGTAATGATATGAGTAGAATAAGTTTTGTACTTTTTTTTTTTCTGTTTTCACAATATATTGTGGCTCATTGGGCTTTTTTGAGCAAAAAGAGGCAGGAAATGAAACTCACTTAAAATCTGGAGCAGAAAAAAATGTCGCAGAATTTTTCTTGTTTCCTCATCTTTGTTTATCTGTGGTCTTGTGTTTTTTAGGTAACCCTTACAGCAGAAACTGATTGTCGCTATGTGTCTTGGAGGAGAAAGAAATTATATTTGCTTTTTGCTCAGCACCGTTACATCTCCCGCCTGTTTTCAGTTTTAATTGGCAGTGACATTGCAGACAAACTCTATGCCCTGAATGACAGGATATATATAGGAAAAAGACACCACTACGATACTCGGTTACCCAACTTCTACCAACTGTCAAGTCCAGAAATGCCCAGATCAACCCTGACAGGACATTTTTGGAATTCCAGACAATACTGTGAGAAATGACATCAATTCTGAAGATTTATAATGATTAAAAAAAGACTATCTTCATCATTCCCCAAATGAAACAGTAAAATAAAATCGAGCTTACTAATATTTTTATAAATCAAATTCAGAGGCAAGATGCCATTGCCAGCTGTTTTATTCATCTGAACTTCTGCATCGTGAATAAATTTTACAAGGTTCCTTGTATTTCTTGCTCTTGTAATGGGAGGAGGTAGATAACTATGAGCAGTTCGCCCTTTTCTGCGGCAGAACTGGGAGAATGACATTTCACATTCTCAGATGGTAGTCTTGCCCTGTTGACTTCGTGTTGCTTCTCAAGAAGCGGCCAGCAAGCATGCTCGGCATGAGAGTGGATTGCTGCAGACCACAAGGCGTTCCCAGGATTCGCTTCTTTTTGTTTGTTTGTTTTGTTACAATCTCTGATGAAAGATGTATTATGGTGGTGAGCAGCAATGATCTATTTTAAATGTGCAGTTATTTGATATGACTACAATGTAGAATAAATGCAAGCAATGATAATATGCCAAACTTGAAGACTATAGCATCGCTACAAATAATTCCTAAGGTTAATCTTTATGATAATATTTAAAAAGAGGCATGCACGGAAAACAAAGCTGCTTAATAATTACTAAGCAAAAAGAATACCCTTTATGAGTAGTAAAAGTGCTACACAGCATGTCCATCTCACATGTTCTGCTGAAAGTTCCAGGGTCTGTAGTTTGATTAGCTGGGGAGGGACTCAGAGGATATTCAGATGCAACACAACCCAGGAGCTTGTCGTGTCGCACAGCCATTCTTTTCTCTTTTTTTCAAAGAATTATTTATTCAACTATTATTATTATTATTTTAATTAGCTATAGAGCATATGTGCTCACCAAAAAGAGACAGACAGAGAGAAAGCAAACCTCCAGGTCTGGGACTTGAGCAGCAATTGACCATGGGGGAGTCCAGCACCTCAACCACCATGCCACCCACTGGCCCCATCACAGCCATTCTTTCAGCTGTGTCAGGAAGAGCTTAAGAAAGACACACAGATCCTTAGAGATCAGGTCACTTCTCTGGAAAACTAGCTTTCAGAAAATCACATACAGGCTGTTGTATCTTTCCTTGGTAGAAAGAAAAAGCACCACCCATTTAACAAATGTGTGTGGAGCATGTTTTGTGACTCCAGAGCTGACCTGGACACTGGAGGTACATTCCTCACAGAACTTACATTCTGGGGTGAGAAAGGTAAAAGGTAAATCAGAAAACAATGATAGTTAGAAAGTAATAATGCCACGGAGAATGACGAATCAGAGAAGGCAGATAGGAAAGGGCACAGCAGTTTTAAAGGAATGGTCAAAGAAGGCCTTACCACGAAGATAATTTTGAACAAAGAGGCAAAGGAACAATCCACGCACATGTTGGGAAGGAGTAGGCTGGACAGAGGGGGCAGTAAATGGGAAGGCACTTAGGGCAGGCACTGTTGTAGGAGTGGCGGGAAGGCAAAGATGGCTGACACAGAATGACACTAAAAGGGACAGGTAACTGCAGGAAGGTGGGTTCGACCTGAGAGGTGACGGTAAAGACTTTGACTTTTATTCTCTGAGTGACCAGAAGCCACGATGGGCTTTGAAGTTGAAGACTGCTGTGATCTGCCCTATGTTTTAATAAGCTCCCTCTGACTAGCCTTCCTACAACAGACAGGAAGAGGGGGCTAAGAGCAGACTTGGAATATCGGATAGAGAGTGAGATTCCGGAGCTGGCCCCACAGTCTAGTGGTTAAGGGAGCTGGTTCCCACATGGTCAACTGCAGTTCAAATCCCAGCTCTGGCAGTTTGAAAAACACATTGGGTGCATGTGCATGTGATCCCCAAACCCAAGAGGATGGAAAAATGGAGGAGAAGGATTTCTGGTATGACCATGTCCCATTGGGGGGTGCTTTCTCCTTCCTCTCTCTGTCTTTCTCTCTCTGGTGAGCATATACACCCTCTGGCAATAAAACACAGTGATATCCCTACTAAATGTTGAAGTAGAATAGTAGCTGGATAAATGAGTCTGGAGTTCAAGAGTAAGATCTAGGCTGGAGATAACAGCATTGGGAGTATTTAGCATACAGATAATATTTATAATTAATCCATAAGCCTAGATGAGATGCCCAAGGGAGTGAGTGTCGATTCAGAAGAAAGACAGCCAAAGATCTTGCCTTAGGGCACTCCCTTGTGGAGAGGACAGGGAGACAGGGAAGAGTTAGCAAAGGGACATGAGAAGAAACAGCTAGTGGGGTAGGAATAAATCAGAGGAGCGGGGTCCTTGAAGCCAAGCAGAGAAAGTGTTTGAAGGAGAAGAGAGTGATAAACTGTCTAAAATGTGGCTAAGAGGTCATGTGATAGGAGGTCTGAGAATAAACCATTGGGTTGAGCAACATGGAATTTATTAGTGAACTTAGGATCCCACAGAGCCACCTGAGCAGTTTGAATCCTCGATCTGGCAGCTTAAAAAACATGCCTGGTGTGTGTGCACGTGTGCCCAAAATCCCAGGAGGAGAACAGAGAAGAAGGGACTGCAGCATGGCCATTCCCCCAGAGGGCGCGATTTCTCACTTTCTCACTTTCTTAAGAAAATGTTTAAAACTTGAAGCAGGTTAAAGAGGAACATGAGTCCAGAAGCTGGAACAGCAAGGATAATTAAATTTTTCAAGGAATTTTTATGTTTAGGGAAATAGAAATGGACAGTATGCCTGAGCAAGTACTAGGATCCAGAGATGGGTGGTTGTTTCCATTTTTAAGGTAAGAGAAATTAATGGCCCACTGTACGCAGATGGGAATGATCCAGAAGTGGGGAGTGAATTGCTGTAGTGATGACCTTAGCAGGTAAGCGATGATGGGATCTAGTGGCTTACAGGAATGGCATAGTTCCGAATGAGTCGGGAGAGAAGGCAGAGTATTTGGAAGTGTAGCTGCTGACAGGTGGGAGATGAGGAGGAAGTAGAGACAGTTCTCCAGTGATTAATTCTATTTCTCAGTGACCTAGGAGGCAAAGTCAGCAAGGAGGATGTGGGAAGAACTGGAGCTAAAGTGTGTTACTGTTCTGTATGTCAGCATCTGCCATGAGTGGGACAGCGTGACAAGGTGGGAAGCATTAGTCTAGATGAGCTCCTGAGCTAACCGACTGACTTCATGAACCTCAAGAATGGTGGGGATGGCTTCTTCTGTCTCACAGCCACATAGGCCATCTCCCGAAGCTCGTGGACTCAGACACGAAGGCAGATGTCTGCCAGGCACAATTAGAGGCCTGGAGGAAGCTCCCACTGGCTCAGGTCAGTGAGCTTCCCAAAGACAAATTAGCAACTTTGCACTTTGTGGCCTTAAGTACTGAAATGCAGGGCATCTCAGGTGGAAGCCATGCCTTAAGTTAGTACTAGGTAACAATTTAACAAGGATTAATTACCAGATAGCTTTCTTGCCTGAAAGTCAACTTAGAACAAAGCCACACAGAAATGGGTTGTAGATTTTTGGCTCAAATCAAATGGCAGAGAGAGAATGAGATTTTATATACATGTTTTCCAGAAATTAATTATTTTTAGTATAGGTAGGAAGGAGTACAAAATAATGTGACAAAAGGATGCTGAGAGGAGGTGGAGGGATGCTTGGAAACCCCCCGTCTTCACTCTGTGTAGGGCTGGCACCATCCCTTAGGATTAACAGATGCGCTATAATCCAACACCTTGTTTTGCACCAAGGTTTTCTCACTTAAAAAATCGATCAAAAACCTACAGTGACCTCTGTGTAGCTACACAGTACCCCTAGTTAGAAATGTCTAGCAAACCACCTTTCACTAACTCAAAATACTCCAATCAACCCAGATGGAAAGCAAAAATGATGGGTATCCTAGAAAAGCGTCACAAAATTGTAATATCCTAGAGAACGTAAATGTAATTTGTATCCAAAATTGGGCTCATTTTAGTCTCAGTCTGTTTCCAGCCCTAACTTCCTTTTGTTCTTTTATCATTGGTAAAGAGTGCAGTAAAATGAGAAACAGGTTGTATTCTGAGTTAAAAATGCCTTATGGCTCTTGACATATGTGCATTCATAAATAAACGGAGCTCCTGGTTCAACGGCATTAAGAATTTCAAGACAGAGACAAGAGAACAAGTGTGGGGCTCTTGTAAGCCTGGGGCCCTCTGCGTCTGTGTAGGTCCCACGGCTAGGAAGCTGTCCTGGCCAAGAGTTGTCCCTATGACTTTCAGGAATTGGGGTAATGACCTTGTGATCTTCTGCCCTAAATTCGTGGCAGAAGGGACTCAGAAATTTTATAAGGGGAAAATGAGTACCTTTGACACAAAACGGGCTCATAAATGCCCCCACCCCAGTCATAAATGCCCCAAGACTGCACACCCTCTTGCACAGCCTTTACTTCTCCTGGATATCTGAAGACTCACCAGCCCCTCTGAGCTATTCCTTTGAACCTGAACTGACCTCAGTAAAAATACGAGAAGAAACCAGTGTGATTTGCCCTGGGCGTCATACCCCTGAGAACTCACAGCTCTGAGATGAATCTACTGTGAAGAATAGTTCGATGCTCTCTGAGCACTTAGGTTGAAGAATGTCCTCTCCGCAGCAGGGGAGCAGAAGGGAGTTCACTTGCTCTCTGCTCTCTTGGAGGAGCACTGAATGACAGTCCTATTGTCACATTGCACAGACCCGGAAGGACAGATGGATTTGACAGAACAGTTACTAAGAGAAACCTCCTGACTAAGCTGACAAGAGCTGTAAGAAAAATAAACTAGGAAGACAGGACATACTGTTGTAAGAGCCATACATCGTATGGTTTGTGGACATGAGATACCTTCTGACTGAAGGCATAAATACATATGTGGCATTGGATGGGACATTCTAACTGGGCTCCATGTTTCCCCATTTTACACACTGCTAAAAAATAATCTTCAGAAATGATGTGCCAGGACCAGCAGTTAGCATAATGGACTTCCATGTAGTCAACTGCAGTTCAAGTCCCGGACCTGGTGACTTAAACTCATGCCAGGCATGCATGCGTGTGTGCCCAAGATCCCAAGAGGAGAATGGAGGAGAAGGAATTGCAGTGTGGCCATCCCCCCCGGGGGATGATTTCTCATTTTCTGTCTCTCTGCCTCTCTCTGTCTCTCTGGTGAGCACACACACCCTATAGCAAAAACCTCTCCAAAAAAAAAAGGAAAAAAAAAAAGAAATGATGTTCCCAAATTAATGTTTTTAGTAAAAGTTCTTCTACAAATAATGAGATCAATAGACCCAATTAATTCTGCTCTTTTTCTTTATTTTGCCTTATCACATACAAATCAATTAAAAAATGCAAATAACTATCAGTATTGTGTAGTCCTATTATAATAAAATACAGATTTTTTTTTTTGAGAGGTTTTTGCTATAGGGCACCTGCGCTTGCCAGAAAGACAGAAAGAAACAGAGAGACAGAAAGCGAGAAATCACCCCTCAGGGGGATGGCCATGCTGCAATCCCCTCTCCCCCATCCTCCTCTCGGGATCTTGGGAATGCACGCACACACATCTGGCATGAGTTTAAGCCACTGGGTCCAGGACTCGAACCACGGTCGACTACATGGGAGCCAAGAATTTTAGCCATTATGCCATCATCTGGTCCCCAGATTTTTTTTTTTTAAAGGGAGAAATTTTTGCTATAGGGCATGTGTGCCCTCCAGAGAGACAGACAGAAAGCAAGAAACCACTCCCCAAGGTTGGCCACTGCACAGTCCCTTTTCCTCCATTCTCCTCTTGGTATTTTGGGCACGCACACATACATGCCCAGTGTGAATTTAAGGTCGTCAGATCTGAGACTTAGCAGTTGGCCACGTGGGAATCTAGCATCTTAAACACTACACCACTTGCTGGCCCCAATAAAATACAGATTTAAAGGACCAGCAGATGGCGTAATGATTACATCGCTGGACTCCCATGTAGTCAACCGTGGTTACAGTCCCAGACCCGGTGGCTTAAACTTCACACTGGGAGTGCGTATGTGCTTTAACATGATTCTGAGAGGAGAATGGAGGAGAAGGGATTGCAATGTGGCCATCCCCCCTCGGTCTCTCTGTCTCTCCAGCAAGCTCATTCATCCTACAGCAAAAATCTCTTAAAAAAAATACAGATGTAATTTGATAGAACTGTGTATTCATTTTCCAGGGGCCAGCATTGTAGTGCAGTGGGTAAGCGCTATGTGGAGGGAGCTGGATCCCACATGACTGACCATACTTCAAATCCTGCCCTGGCAGCCTGACAGGAAGGAGGAACGGGGGAAAGTGGATTGTGGCATGGCCAGGCTCTCTCTCTCTGACCTACATACTTGCCCTCTGGCATTAAAAAAAAAAAACAAAAAACCTTGCAGTTATGAAAAGATGCTGCAAGATTGCAACATTAGTTACTTTAGCTCTTAGTCATCTCACGAGAGTATGAACTGTACATATGCATGTAATATCAGCATGGTTTGAACATACTTTGAAGTTTATTATTATGCTAAATTCAACTAGTTTTAAAACCTGCTAGCTATTAAAGATTGACAGAAAACATTAAAATACCTTTTTCCACTTAAGAACTAACAATTCATGACTTGAACTGTAATTTTCCCTCTGACTCTTGTGCTTTAATTCAAACTTTGGTGATCTTAATAAGTGTAATTTTCTTTTTTTTAAAGGTTTTTGCCATAGAGCGTGCGTGTTCTCTGAGGAGAAAAAAGAGAGAGCCCATGAGAAATCAACTCTGAGGGGGATTGACCATGCCACAATCCCTTCTTCATTCTCTTCCTGGGGGTTTGGGCACACACACACACACACACACACACACACACACACACTCATGCCCAGCATGAGTTGTAAGCACCAGGTCCAGGATTCAAACTGGTCAGCCTTGTGAGAGTCCAGAGCCTTAACCATTATGCCGTCTGCTGGCCCTCTTAATAAATGTAATTTTATGTTATTTATAGGATTCCAAAATGCTTGTTTTTACATAATTTAATAGCAAGATTTTAGTTTCACTTGATATAAAGCCAGATATTTGGGGTCATCAAAATTGAGATTAGCATATTTATTAAATGTAAAATTATCTGACAAATTATATAATTACAGAACAATATCTTAATTTTTTAAAATACCATTTAGTTTATAAAGCACCTCCCAGCATGTGGGCCAGCCAGGTAGCATGGTGGTTAAGGCAGCTATATCCCGCATGGCCAAGTGTGTGATTTCAGTCCTAGACCTGGTGGTGTGAAAAATACCCTGGGCACGTGTGTGTGCACACATGCCTGAAATCTGGAGAAGGGAATGAAGAAGGGGAAGATCACCCCCCAGCGGGGGTGATTTCTCACTTTCTCCCTCCTGCCCCCAGCCCCGGGCATGGGCATGCACCCTACAGCAAAAACAGGGAAAAAAAATTTTTTTAATAAAAACACATACCTATATGCAATTTCCTTTGCTTGTTCTTTGGATGAAGCTCATTTTATGAATAAAAATTAGAGGCTGGATAACAGTAAGTAAATAGTGACACTCCAGGCTAGTTCTCCTAAATCACTGCCCTTGTATTTCTCACACTACACGGACCATGTTCCTGACCGTGCTCAGGCTTGGAGAGTACTAAAATGTCCCTAATATGAATCAAAGGAGAAGTCAATGCTAAATGCTAGTTACACATCTTCTGAATTTGTTAATGACAGCAGGAGGAACAGTACCCAAACATGAACCTGTCTTCTTTGGACTCATCAGCAGCTAGCTTGACCTCAAATGCAGTTTACAAGTAAAATGTGCAATTAAGTGTAACTCTATTAAAGGGGCTATGGAATTTATATAGAAAGGGTAAGGCCAAGTTTTTTGCTGCACTTTAAATAAAGCTTGAAATTTGAGGACCGTCCAGCATTGCTTTAGCTCATTTGTGATCTCTCTAGATATGCCACAGCAAAATGTCATCTCAGCCCATCAGGCTTCATGCTCTATCCATACTCCTTCTTATATAAAGTTAATCCACTGCCCTATTTCTTTTTCTCCCTCTTCTCCTAAGTAGAATAAAACTTTATGTACAGTGAAGCTTTTTAAACTGATTTTTTTTTCAAATATAGTAGTAGCCAGTAAGGGTTCTAAGATATGGAAGGTACCTTTGGTGTGACATAGGAGAGACTTCTGAAGAACTGCAGGATATAAACTGGCTCCTTTTAGCTAAAAGTTAGGTACTACAAGCACAATATCTATTTAGCTGGGCCAACCAGTGGCGTGCTAATGGCACGATTTGAGTCACAGATCCTGTAGCTTGAAAAACACGCAGGGAATGTGTATGTGTGTGCCCCAAATCCCAAAAGGAGAATGGAGGATAAAGAACTGCAGAATGGCCATCCCCCTGGGTGAGCTTTTCTCATTTTCTCTCTCTCTCTCTTTCTCCAGTTAGCACATGTGCCCTACAGCAATTTTTGTTTTTTTAAAAATATTTTTCATAGAAAAAAAGAATTCTCCTTTTATTCTTTCAGACTCTCTCATTTGTCTAAATTTTGCTCCCCATTTGGCAATAGTGCCTGGCATATAATAGCTGCTTTATAAGTATTTGTTGCATAGAAAGAAAGTAATTTCCTCTGTTCTTGAATCTGTATCTGAATTTAAACACTGAGTATGCCTCCCAATTTCACTTCAATTATACAAAACTATTGGCAATTTTATCATGAAGTAAAATATATAACCTGCAATAGCGCCATTTTTTCTGCTCATTTTTTTCCTGCATGAAGCAGAATTATTATTTCTTAAAATGACTTTCAAGGTCATTTTTTTTCTTGCTGACACCGTGGAAGTGAGTTTGAACTCAGTTATTATTTTTCAGGTTCCAAGATCCTTCCTTGGGTTGAAAATCAGTAAACCAATTTTGATTTGACTCTGTGTTTAAAATGTTAACAGATAAACTTATGCAAACTAACATTTTGAAGACTTCATTTGAGTAGACAGCAATTCGTGAACTAGGCAGCACTGACTAAAAAGAGGTTTGGAGTTCTGGTGGGGTGGGAAGAATGAGCAAGAAACTTTTACAAGAAGTTCTCGGAAACAAAACAAAGAAAACATATATGACTAGTTGAAGTGGACAGTCTCTAGACTAGAGGTTCATTGGCACTTCTGATTGGTTAAACTCTAGTTTGGTTTTACTCTTTATGTTGGGCTTTGGCTTGCTTACTTAGGAACCCAGGGCACTGGATTCATCTCAGCCTATTGGTTTTCCAATCAAACTTTAAAATGCTTTCTTTATTCATGACAGAGCATGTGTGCATGCAAAAGTAACAGAGGAAGAAAGAGAAAGAGAGAAAGATGAGCACCCTCCACAGGATCTGGTCACTTCAAAATCCTCTTCCTCCCCAGTCCTTCAGGCCAAAGCTCTTGGGCACTTGTACATGTGCCTAGCATGTTTTAGGCTGACAGCCAAAGATTCAAACCATGGTCACCCTGTGGGATTCTGTTTCTCTTGAGCAGTGCTTTACCACTGCACTATGAACCCAGCCCTAATTTTTTTTTTTTCATTTTAACAGACAGCTATTATGGATTATTGTATCCCCTGTAAGTAATTTCATTTTCTTTTTTTTTAGAGAGGTTTTTGCTATAGGATGCATGCACTCACCAGAAAGACAGAGAGAGAGAGAGAGAGAGAGAGAGAGGGAGAGACAGAAAGCGAGAAATCACCTTCTGGGGGGATGGCCACACTGTAATCCCTTCTCCTCCATTCTCCTCTCAGGATCTTGGGCACGCACGCACACGCGCCCGGTGTGAGTTTAAGTCACCAGGTCTGGGACTCAAACCACGGTCGACTACATGGGAGTCCAGCAACGTAGCCATTACATCATCTGCTGTTCCCCAGTAATTCCTTTTCAATGATAAATTAAATAATATATCTTTTAAAAATTTTTTTCTCAAAAATAAAGAGTTTGGGAGCTCCTCTAACCTCACATAAAGCCAGTCTCCATAGTTCTATTTTGTTATATTTATACTTATATTTTATGTGCAAAAATCACCTTTAGTCTAGTTCCTGGTATATAAGTGCTCATTAAGTTATTTTGGGGAAAAAAATAGAATGAGAAAACACTGAGTAGGTATGTACAAAACAGACCTTTCTTTTTTCCTTTTAACTTGCCATTGATCACTTCCAGCTCTCACACCCTCTTCCCAGTGATGGCAGAAAACCTCTTCCCAGGGCCGGCAGGTGGTGTGGTAATGAAGGGCACTGGACTCCCACATGGCCTACCATGATTTGAGTCCTGGACCTGGCAGTTTGCTTTCTCACTTTTCCTCCCTCTCTCTCTCACTCTGTCCTTCTCTGGTCAAGTTAAAATAAATAAATAAAGTTAAATAAAAATAATTCTTAAAAAAAAAGAAAAAGAAAAATTCTTTTCCTTTTAAGCAGTTACTTTTTCTACTGGCACATATTAACTATATGAATAGATAAAGAAAACGTAATACACACACACACACACACATACACTGGAATACCATTCGGCCACTAAAAAATAATTGAAATATTATTTTAAGTAATTCCTTCATCTTTGTGTTTCTCTCCTCGTTCCAGAGTGCAGGGTTACATGGCTTCATGACATAGCAGGAGAGATGATTCGGCCTCACTCTGCTCTCAGTCCTCCCTGGATCAACTGCAGTGTTGCTTGGCTAGTTAGTCTCTGGACATGGGCTGCTAGCCCCTCAAGTGTGACTGGCCCTGCTGCTGCTTCTAACAATAAGGCTTCTGCATTCCTCCCTAATCTGTAGCATGACCTCAGGCATTTCCCACCCATTGGGCCACTCAGTATTTCTCCCTGAATGAATGAATTCCGACTCTGAAGGTTCAGCTTCCCTCAACCCGATCATCTCTTTCCACTCCTTCCAAATGTCCTTTCCAGCTAGTTCCTATCCATCAACTGGCTAAATGGGAGACAGAAGGAGACAAAGGTGGTGATGCAGAATATGAGAGTGGGCAGGGGAATGGGATTTCACAATCACGGTAGTGAAGCCACCATAATTCTAATAAGTGATCTAATCTTGTAGAATATTAAGGGTTCTATTATTTAATCCTTCTATTAGAAAATAGCATGACCATATTACAAACAAGTTGGAATAGAAAAAAGAAAAAGACAGTAATTCCATTACCCTAACCCATGCTAGCATATATTTCTTCTGTGATTGTGTTGCCCATTCATAATAATTTATGTTGTAAACCAGAAATTTAAAAAAAATTACTGTTTATTATTTGCAAATGCACTTATTCAATCAACCAATACTTACTGAGTTCCAAATATGTATGAATCACATGGTAGGTAGCTTGGGGATATGAAAGATAAATAAGACATACTACCTACCTTTAGAAACTTATGGCCTAGAAGGAAAAATCAGACCTTTACATAAATATGGAAAAGGCAGTGAGTGAGAAAAACCATACCAGGGAGAGAGACAAACCACTCTGGGAACCAATGTCTATAATACTCCTCTAGAAAAAGTGGGACTCTCACACCACATGTTTTGTCATTAATAGCGTGAATACTAAATGCCAAGTCATAAACAGTAATATTCTCTATTTGCTATTTTTGCCATTCGACATCAATTTTCTAGGTATTAGAAGTTTTATTTATTCATTAAACCAAATCATATGAAACCTTCAAAACATCTGCAAGATTTCCTGCCTCACATTGTAAAGCTTTGTTGCTCTTAGATGTCATTTTCTGAGCTTATAATATATTCATATACTTCTCATCAGATAAAGTGGCATGAGCGATATGAAAGTACTAAGGAGTGGCTGAGTTATGGTACGCAGTAAAACTCCGTAAGCACAGTTTTGTATGTAGCCTATAACCCAAACCATCTTCTCGCAGAAACTACTGCATCCAAAGTGTTTCTGTTCTTCCCAGGCTCTGAAAAGGGATTCGGCGACTCTAAAATCTCTTTTTAATGCACAACCTTTTCTTTTGTGGATGTGTGTGAGGGTGTCTGTAGTTTTCAAACAAAATATTATCATCATTTTGTGTGGTTCTACATTAAACCAAGTCTGTTTGAGCTCAGACCAAAGAAATGTTTCATTATGTTTATCATTTTTTATGTGAAATGGTAAAACTGCTGGTTTGTGGCTCATAAATATTTTATTAGGTTTTATATATGCATTAAGCTAGAGAGGTGTCTTATTTTCATGAATTTATTACAACAATTTAAGTAGTAGTAATAATAAAAATTTGCATTTAAATAATTCTATTCGCCTGGGAACTCTGAGTGCTTTTGCACATCAATTAATGCCGGATGGCAGTGCTATTATTCCCAACTTTATT
Source organism: Tupaia belangeri chinensis (assembly GCF_000334495.1). Lineage (NCBI taxonomy): Eukaryota > Metazoa > Chordata > Mammalia > Scandentia > Tupaiidae > Tupaia > Tupaia belangeri. Next base: position 533,332 of record NW_006160040.1, on the reverse strand, counting down.
TTATTATTCCATCTTTATAATGTACTGCTCTGGGTTTTTGTTTCAGCCCCAATGTCAATCACTTGGCTGGCTATTATCAAGACTCACATTGGCCTCCAAAACCAGCCCTTTCAGAGAGTAATAGTATAATAGAACAGGAGAAATTCTACTGTTGAAGTTCCGTTTTCACCAGACACAGACAAAAAGTTGTTTCCATGGCTGTTTTCAATCAAAACCTTGTCTATGTCATCAAATTGCATGTTATTAAGAATTGCCAAAAGGTGTTTTTCTGTCATTAGCAACTGTCTCTTTGTAGCCACTAAATATCTCACATAAACAAGTTACGTGCATGCCATAAAAAAAAAATGTACCTTTCAAAGCGCCGTCCTCAGAGACTAAATGGTTGTTAGATGTCTCTTCTCTAAAAGCTAGAGAGGTGCTTTACTTGGAGGCCATAGAGGGGCTTCAAGAGTCTGGGAATTCCTTGAAATTCCTGGAAAGGAAAGAACAAAAGACAAGAGAGGCTGTCGATAAAGTTGGTGCTAGACCTTTGATTCTTTCCTTTTCAGAGTTACCTGCCTGGACCTTGGACTCAGTTTTCTTTTGATACCAACCTGCTTCCCTGGCTTTGAGGCTTCTTCAGGAATTGAGTGGCATTCAGAGCCACTTCACAATCTTTTTTCAAATTATATATATACACAATACATATATATATATATATATATATATATATATATATATACACTTTTACTTATATATTTATATATTTAAGAGCATTATTATACATTTCTATATTTAAGAGATTATTTAACATAATTCTGTTTTGCCTGGCTACTTATAATAAGACTTCTTTGAAATAATTTCCTTTAGGATTAGGAAATCCTATCAAACGCTTTACTAAATGGCCTTTTCCATGATTAATATTTAAAACAACGCCCGAATGTAACTTCCCTGTTTGAGAAGGAAAGCTGTGTGAGAGAGAACGGAGAGAAAACCAGCCTCGTGTTGTGATCCCGCAGTCACTTACACACAGTTCTGCCAACCGCGAGATGGCGAATTACTGTAACGGAGCTCTGCCAGCTGCCCGGGTTCTAGAATCTATGCTATTGCATATTTCATGAGTTTGCTTTTGAAGCCAGTATCTCATTTCTGGCCACTCTAGGGAAATCCCAAACCACTGAAAATTTTAGAATGTACCAAGGTCTTGCAATCTATAAACAGGTTTCATCTGAAATATCTTGTGTATATGGTCTCCCATCTGTTTAAAACAGACAGATAGATAGAAAACGGAAGTGCATCTTAGTTATTTCATGTGTTCATAGGATAGTTCAATGACTTGTGCGGATTACAAAATTTCGATCATTGAAATTCATTTCGATTAAACAATTAAACTGAAATTCAAATAATTTCTCTTTGCTGAGTACTATGAGGAGGAAGGGAGAGGTATACAATTAAGCTATCAGAGCTGGAGGCTAGGAATTTTTAGAAACAGTCTCTAGAGTTCAAAATAATCCTGTTAACGAAATATTTTCCCAGTTTTACAGACAAGTAAACTGAGGCTCAGAAAAGTTAATAAATTATTTGAATTCACCTAGTGTATTAAATCCCATTACGAATTCCAAAACTCCTACTCTCTCAACTGCCTTCATAATTCGCTGTCCTCTTAAAATTCTTCAAAACACTTTCTTGAATTTCAGTTGTGTCATTTCTTTTAAGAAATGAAGCCTTGTGGTTGGCTTTCTCACTTTCCCTTTCTCTTTCTCTGTCTCTCTTTGCTCAAATTAAAAAAGAATAATTACAAGAAATAATAATCATAATAACTAACAAAGTTAAATAATTCCTTAAAAATATATATAGAGAGAGGGTCTGCCAGGTGGTGAGGTGGTTAAGGGTGCTAGACTCCTACACACCGGACCACTGTTTGAGTCCTGGACTTGACAGGTGCTTTTTCACTTTCTCTCTCTCTCTCTCTGTTCATATTAAAACAAACAAATAAATAAATAAAGTTAAATAAAATAATTCTTTAAAAGAAACTTATATATAGAGAGAGATGAAGCCTATTGGCAAAAGCTTAGTTTCCAGTGAGTTGACTATAATCCAATTTTTTTTTAGGAATCTTCTCCCTGAATTTAACATTAGATATATTTGGCCATTGCTTTAATCATTTTTTAGACTATAGGACTTGAAACAATAATATGAATGTTTACACACCTTTATTTTGATATGGTTCCTGTTTTCTATCTAACCAAGATACAGAACACCTATTCAGTACATAAACTGTTTACTATTTTAAACAAATTAACCCATTAAGTCAGTTTAAGAAGCAAAAGGCAAACTATTAGAATGGTTGAAACCCCCAAAACTGACAAGATCCCAGTTTAGCTAGGAAGTAGAGCAATAGGAACTCTCAGTCATCACTTGTGGGACTGTAAAATGGTCCACCACTTTAGAAGCCAGCGTGGCAGTTCCTTACGAAGCTGAACACGATCTTACTACAGGATCCTGGGTATTTACTAAAATGAATTGAAAATAGCTCCACACAAAACCACACAGCAAGTTCATAGCAGTTTTATTCACAACCGCCAAAAACGAGAAGAAACCAAGATGTCCTAAAATGGTGGATGGATAAACTGGTACATTCATACTATGGAGTATTATTCAATAATAAAAGGAAATGAGCTATCAAAACACAAAAAGAGGGCCAGCCCTGTAGCACAGCAGTTAAATGTGGGCCTAGGGAGACAGATACCACACGACTGAGGGCAGTTGAAGTCCCAGTCCCAGCACTTTGAAAATCACACCAGGCACATGTGCTTGTGGGTGTAAACACCTGACAGGATGGAGAAATGCAGGAAAAAGGAATTCGGCGTAACCACATCCAATTGGAGAGTTTTTTCCCTCCCCCCCAATAGGCAGGCACCCACACCCTCTGGCAATAAGAAAAAGACACAAAGAGACATGGAGGTTATAGCTCATAGCACTGCAGAAATATTAAAGATCATAAAAGACTGCTATGAACAATTATATTCAATGATAATCTAGAATATTCAGATAAGTTCTAGAAAAGTACAACCTACCAAGATTGAATTATGAAGAAAGAGAAGTCTGCACAGAATTGTAAGAGTGAGGCAATTCAATCAACAGTAATAATAATAAAAAAATCTCTCAAAGACCAGAAGTTAACGTAATGGCTATGTTGCCAGATTCCCATTTAGTCGACTGTGTTCGATTCCTGGACCCAGTGGCTTAAACTCATGCCAGATGTGTGTGCGTGCGTGCCCAAAATCCTGAGAGGAGAATGGAGGAGAATGGATTGTGTTGTGGCTTTTCCCCCCTAGAGGGTGATTTCTTGCTTTCTGTCTTTCTGTCTCTCTCTGTCTTTCTTGTGAGTGCATGCATTCTATTGCAAAAACCTCTCAAAAAAAAAAAAATCTCAATTAAGAAAAGCCCAAAACCAGATGGCTTCACTAATGAATTCCATTAAACACTTAAATAATTAACACCAATCTTTCTTAAACTCTTCTAAAAAACTGAAGTGAAGGGAACACTTTTGAACTCATTTTATGAGGCCAGCATTTACCTTTTGCCAAAGCCAGAGAAAGCACTATAAGAAAAGAAAATGATGAGGCCCACAGGTAGCATGGTAGTTAAAGATGCTGGACTCTCAGATGGTTGATGGTGGTTTGAGTCCCAGAACTGGCAGCTTGCTTTCTCACTTCCCTTCTCTCTATATCTCACTCTGTCCCTCTCTGGTCAAATTAAAACAAACAAATAAATAAATAAAGTTAAATAAAATAATTCTTAAGAAAAAAAAAGAAAATTGCAGGCGAGTATAATGCAAAATCCTCAACAAAATACTAGCAAACTGAATTCAATAGCACATAAAAAGGATTATATACCATGATCACATGGGATTTAGCCAAGGGTTGGAAGGATGTAAATCAGTAAATGATATACCACATTAACAGAATGAAGGGGGAAAATCACATGACCATCTCAATACATAGAGAAACATTAATTGACAAAATTCAACAGCACTTCACAATAAAAACTCTCAACAAGTTAGGTATAGAAGGAATGTACTTCCGCACAACAAAGGTCATATACCTCAAGCCCACAGCTAACATCATATTCAATAGTGAAAAGCTAAAGGTTCTCCTCTGAGATCAGGAACAAGACAGGAGTACCCACTCTCATCACTTCTACTCAATACAGTACTGGAAGTTCTCATCAGGATTTTTAGACAACAGAAAGAAAGAAAAGACATTCAAATGGGAAAGGAAGAAGTAAAATTATGTCTGTTTGCAGATGATGTGATCTTATGTTGAAAACTACACACAAAAAAATGATTAGAATGAGTTCAGTAAAATAGTAAGATATAGATTCAACATACAAAACTCAGTCACATGTATACATTAATTTAAAAAACTCAAAAAGAAATAAAACTATTCCATTTACAATATCATCAAAAACAGTGAAACACTTAGGAATAAATTTAACCAAGAAGGTGAAAGATCAATACAATTGAAAATTATAAAAAAAGTTGATACAAGAATTCAAAGAGGTATATAAATACATGGAAAGATTTCCCATGTTCACGAATTGAAAGAAATAATATCAAAATGTCCACACTTCCGGGACCAGCAGTTGGCATAATGGCCATGTCGCTGGACTCCCATGTGGTCGACCATGGTTTGAGTCCCAGACCAGGTGGCTTAAACTCACACCAGACACACGTGCATGCGTGCCCAAAATCCCAAGAGGAGAATGGAGGAGGAGGGATTGCAGTGTGGCCATCCTCCTTGGGGAGTGATTTCTCACTTTCTGTCTCTCTGTCTTTCTGGCAAACACACATGCCCTATAGCAAAAACCTCTCAAAAAAGGGGGGGGGCAATGTCCACATTTCCTAAAATGATCTATATAGATTTGATGCAATTACATCAAGATTCCAATAGCATTTTTCACAGAAATAGAAAAAAAAAAGACACCTAATGTTCACCTGGAATTACAAAAGACCCCAAATAGTCAAAGCAACCTTGAGAAAGAAGAACAATGATGAAGGAATAATTCAAACTATATTACAAAGCTACAATAACAAAAATGGTATGGTACTGGAATAGAAACAGGCATACAGACCAATGAAACAATAGAAAGCCCAGAAATAAACTCATACACACATGGTCAGATAAAATTTGATAAGGGCACCAAGAATTCACACTGAAAGACAGTCTCTTCAGTAAATAGGGTTGGGGCAATGGGAGAAATATAATATCTGCACCTCCTGTTCATTGCAGTGTTATTCATAATAGCTAAGACATAGAAACACCCTAAATGTCCTATCCTCTAATGGATAAATGATTAAGGAAATGTGAGGTACATATAATAAAATACTATTCAGTGATAAAAATGAAGAAAATCCTGCCATCTGCAACAACATGAATAAACTTGGAAGATATTGTGCTAAATAAAATAAGTTGTCAGAGAAAGACAAATACTTTATGATCTCACACATATGTGGAATTCCAAAGCTAAACTCATAGGAACGAGTAGAATGGTGGTTTTCAGGAATTATAGGATGGGGGAAATGGGGAGATATTGGTCAAAAGACACAAAATTTTGGTTATAAGAAATAGTATCATAAGATGAATATTATATTGTATATTTGAAATTGCTTAGAGAATAGAGCCTAAAATGTTCTCACTACACACTTATCTTAATTGTAAAGCGATGATGTATTAACTAATTTGATTGTGGTAATCATTTCACAAAACATATATATGTTTTCAAAATCATATATATATATATGTATATAATATTTACATACTGCATAATTTTTTTTAAAGAAAGAAAAGGCGGCGTCTTCCCCGGGACCCGCGCCAAGGCGGCGGCGTGAGGCGGGCCCTGCGCCCCCC
>NW_006160040.1:526094-526639 GCF_000334495.1 Tupaia belangeri chinensis | reverse complement strand
GACAATGGAGGAGGAAGATGGGACATGGCAGAGGGTGGGGGATGGGGAATCAGGGATGGCAAGACAAAGGGCAAGGTATGCAGGATGTAAGAATTGGAAAATTACTTGCTGAGAACATGTATGTTGATGTGCTTGATTGAACCAGTACACAGTGTATTTTGGATGGAAAATTTATTGGTGGGTTGTGATGGTGTATAGTGAATTAAGGTAGAAAATAAAAATTAAAAAAAAAAAGAAAGAAAAGGCATGAAGGAAACTGAATACATACTGTTTAGTGAAAGAAGTCAGTCTGAAAAGGAAATATCCTATATGGTGCCAACTATACGATGTTTTTAAAAGGAAAACTGCAGTGACAGTAGAAAGATCAGTGGTTTCCAGAGGTCTGGGACTGGGGCAGGCAGAGGTGGAACACAGGGGATTGGCACTATTCTGTATACCATAATGGTGGATACAGGGTATTATGTTTTTTACAAAACTCATAGGTCTACAACACAAATGGTGAGCCCTAAGGTAAGCTATAGCCTTTTGTTACAGATGATATATCA